>NW_020884906.1:340508-353902 GCF_003945725.1 Corapipo altera
GCAGCTCCAGGCTCTGCTGCTCCCACAGCCTGGGCACACAGGCACTGCACAAGCCAGGCACCTGCACTGCCACACTTATTTGATCACCTTAGCCATAATTTCAGCCCAAGTCAGGTTTATTTGGTAAACACAGGATTAAGAGTGTGGGAGAAAACCAGCAAATGTTTATGTTGTATGAAAAGCAAAACTTTGTGTCCAGCCCTCTCTTTTAAAAAGGCAGATGTCTTACTGGAAAAAGTCAGAGATTTTCAGCCTTCTGACTTCAAAGTTCTCATGTTCATGTCAGTGGTTCTACTACTTCTCCATATGCACCAGGCTCTTCTTTATGGTTATCTTCAGAGGCAGTCCAAGCAAAAGGCTTTTCTAACCCTTAAAAAACCCTCAGAATTTATAAAAATCTTCCTCTTTAACCTAGTAACAAGCTTGTGACACTCTAAAAAACGCTCTCTCTGGCCTGCAGGTGTGGATCCTGACCTTGCATGAGACAGGGCACAGCACAGTGTGTTCTGCCTCATCTGGAGCAGAGATGTGACTGCAGGTCTCACAAACCCACCACACTGCACCTCCAGGTCTCCTCCCCTGACTCCTGGGCACATGTTCAGCCCAAGCTAAATGAACTCGACTGAGCTGTGTTTACCCTTGAAGACAGACACACAGAACAGCCACGCAACTGCACAGGGCCATTAACAGGGCACTGGCTCTCTGGGACAGGCAGGATCAGCAGACATGGACTGCAGTGTGCTCCAAGCAGTGCAGAAAGAATTCACATAGGGGAGCCCTCAACATGAGTTTAACAGTAGATGCACTTAAAACAGTCACAAAATTGACTTTGGACCAAAGCCTTAGAAGCAAACATCAGAAATAACTGGCTTTCCAGTGTTCAAAAGAACTAAATTCCCACAGAAAAGGGGGAACAAGAGATAAGGACAGTAGCTACTCATGAGACAGGGAAAGAGAGACATATGTCCACGGTTACAGAGCCTTGGTCAGGGCTGAAGTACAGCCACAATAATCTGGCCTGCCCACACACAGTCAGAATGCCACTGAACCAGAGTGGAAAAAATAGGTATTGACATCAGACACGTTACAGTGCAAAGGAGGAAAAATAGCTCAGCCCACATATAACATATCCATGCAACAAAGAACAATTTCCTTGAAATTCCTGTCAAAAGGCACGCTGCTCTATCATCTGTTCATACTTGAGATTCCAACAAACCAGACATGCTCTGGCCCATCTCTCTCCTTGGAAACAGGTCTCTGAGCCCAGCTGGCTGCCTCGTGTGGGCACGCTGGTCTGGCTGGCAGAACGTGAAACGTCCTGGCAAGCCTGCAACTCTCCCCAAGCCAACAAGTTCACTGAGAACTTCTACTGTTCTCAGTAAAAAGGAATGAGCTAACTGTGACTTCCCTCTTTTATTCTATGCAATTTTAGTGTAAAGATAAGCTAGGGCAGTGTCCTGACAAAGCTGCCAAAAAAAGTAAAGGAGCCAATGCTGACTGACAGGCTGTAGCTGAGCTGCAAGAGATGCACTGTTTCTTCAAAAATCATTGGTGTAGTAACATAAGCATTTTCTATTCCAATGTATTCTTAAAAAGGGGGGGAGAATAAATCTAAAGTTATTTTCTGGAATAGTTTATGGGAAACTCTAGGCAAGGGTCAACAGTGATATGTTTCTCCTAAATGGATATTGGTGTCCTTACTGCACTTCAGGAGAATGTTCAGAAAAGCAAAAAAAAATAAACCATAAGCCATTAGAAAGTCTAGAAAAGGAAAACAAAAGAAAAATATTAAAATATTTTAAATATATAAAAGAACAACTGTGATCTTGGCATTGCAGCATTTCTTTAAAAGGAAGGCTGGTTCAATAGTTTAGGATTCAGAAGAGTCAGAGAACTCCCTTGTAGATCAGCTCACAAACATCCAATTAATAAAAGAGGAGCGCAGTCCTACCCTGGAGCACTGTGAAGACAAACACATTAATGACTGCAAGGCTCTCCAGTTCTCCACTGAGGGGTCCACTTCAGAAATAAGAAAGCCAGACAGAATTAGTGAGTGCCAAGAGTGCACCATTAACAACACCAGTTCCAAGCAGCCTGATGACTTCTCTAAAGCACCTGTCCTGTAGCAAACCAGAATAAGAGAAGTACAAGCCACAAAGGATTTCATTATAATTTTTTACTTCAGGACAAATAAATGGAAAAATTCTCCAGAGCCTCATCACCAATGTGTGCCAAGTAACTTCATAAAACCCTGTACAAAAGATGGCACTGCAGCTAATCTGGCTCAATTCCTTTCTGAACAAACCCAGAGTCTTTCTGTAAGTCACCAGTTCATTACAGAAAGTACCTTCTGGTTTCCACGAGCAATCTGCACAGGGCACAGAAGGTGCACACACAGTGACACATTAAACAGAGGACAGCACAGTGCAGGGATGCACAAGCTCAGTCCACTGATTGCCTCTGCCCCTCCCCTGCCTTGTCCCAGCACCCCCATCCCCTTCCTCCCCCATCCAAAAATCTGAGCTAGCCCTCTGGGAAACAAAGGCCAAGCTACAACTCTTCCTTCAGTGCCACTCTTCGACCTACAGCTCCACAGGGCTGGGTTCAGCAGGGCTGGGTGCTGTTCTGGACAACAAGGGGCTCCTTTTGCTTCCAGCTGATCTGAACACCTCTGTCCTGGGGAGGAGAGAGCTGGACAGCAGCAGTCCAGCACACAACAAAAGGGGAGAAGAAAGGGCTGCCCAGACAGAGTGATGCAGAGGAAAAGGGGGTGGATGTTGAGGAGAGCTGGAGGTGCACTGCAGAACAAACAGAGAGGAACAAGTCTGGGTGAACTCCACTCAAAGCCAGACTTCATTTGAGCATTTATGGTTCACCAGGTATATTTTCACAGTCTCCCTCTCTCTGTATTACACAAGACCACTGGGCACATTACACTTCTTGCTTAGCATTTACTCCAAGCAATTTTAAACCACATCACAGTTCACAGTCTGCAACGAGAGCAGGTGCCACAGAGCTGCTCTGGGTGAAAAAAACTGATCTGGCAACAGCCCAAAACTCCCAGAGTGGTGAGAGGCTGGCAAAACCAAACGAAACAGCTGTAATTGCATTCCTTCTCAACAATACATTGGCCTCCTCATGTGTGAAGAAAGACCTCCATGGCACAAACACACCTGCAGGAAGATATGGAGTCTCAGACAGACCGTTCAGATGCAGAGTTTGGAATGCTGCATCTGTATTTAGCTTCACCTCGTATCTGTCTGCTGGGAAAATCTTTAATCAAACACAAGATGTTTCAGAAGCAATCTCACAGCCCAGACCCATCTGCAAACCTCCCCAATCCTGGGCAGTGGCTGCCTCCCAGTGTCCGGGAAAGTAACTGCACACACTGAAGGAAAAAATAAGTTTCAGTAGCTCAAGCAACAATTTCTGCTTAAAATTTTCCTCTATGCCCTCATAAACAATGCACTCTTTTTAACACATCAGAAAAAAAACATAATTCCAACAAGGAAATATTTCCTGTACCTAGTATTTATTTGGTGCTCTACAGCTTCTTCCTATTACAGAAAGTAATCCCTTCATAATTATCATTTATGCAGAAAAAGTGGGGAGAAAGCCACAAAGGCACTAAAATCCCACTCTCACAGTGAACTATCATGAGAGAAACTTTCTGAAAGATAACTCAAAAGATTTTGCAGTTTAGGCTTACCATTCATAATATCATCTACTAATCTCTTTAATCTGCATAACACCAAATACCCTTTGGGTAAGGAAACACTGCTGCAAGTTTAATCCCAGCTGGAGATGTGCCAGCCCCTTGCCCTGCACAGACCAGAACTCTGCCTACATGAGGCCACAGCACAGAGCCTTTCCCAGCAGCGACCAGTCAGGCTCTCTGGGCAGCACCAGCAGGGACAAAAGAGCTCCTGTTTCCACTGCTCAGATGTCATCAGGCCACACCTGTAAGGCAGCAAGAGCTTCTGGGAATTCACATAAATAAAGCACACACTTCCTCTGTCTGCTATTTACAACCCAGTTATAAAAAACAAATATATGTAATGCTTTCCTCTTTCTTCCACACACAGACTGAGACTGAGTATTTTCTACTACAGGGATCATCAGCATGATGAAGTGAGGGGATATCAGGTCTAAAATTCCAAAGCCTCCCTTTTTTCAGCTAAAAAGAGATCCCCAGTAAATCTCTACATTCATTTCAGCAAAGCTGATCTCACAAATATGATCTTTAAAACAGCACTCCCCTTAAAACTTCTTTTGCTTTCACCAAGGCATTTTTGTTTCTCCAATACACTAAACAGGAACCTGAGCATAAGGAAAGCAGAGACCTGATGTGAATACACCCATCATTACTTACTTCTCCAGTGATTGGATTGGTTCCATATTTCTTTATCCAAGGAACAATGCTCCTGAAAACAGAAGGGATAAAGTAATAAGTGAAAAACACCATCTGAAACCTCTATTAGATGGGCATTTTCTTATTTTTCTTGCCAACTTGCTAAGACCAAATGATGATTAAACAGCTGTAACCAGCTCAACACCACAAAAATAAAGGTAAATTCAGGCAGTAACTTACAGTATGTCAAAGACTGTCCCATCTGGTGTGCAAACTGGGTATTCAAACGGCTGCAGAGACAAACTAGAAAAGAGAGAACACATTCTTGTCAGCAAAATCAGCTGGAAATCATGGTGAGAGAGGCAAATAACACGTTGCTGATTCACTTGCACATTAAAGCAAGGCCTATACCAATGAAAATACTGAGTGGCTTCCAATGCCCACTACCTGACTCTACAAAAATTAGAATAAGAACAAAATCCACGAGAGGAACTGGTGCTGCCCTCAGAAACCTGCAGCTGTCATCACTCACAGCCACAGAGCCAGGGGATGCTGTAACACCCCCAGACCTGCTTTCATTGCCACGTTCAACAGAAACACTCCCTGTCTTTGCACTGGAATTGGCTGGGGAAAAACTGGCAATGACATCCCTAACCCATGTCAGGGATGCTTCCATAGCCCAGGCAGCTGTTGGCCAAGCAGCAGCAGTTTGCAGATGTGGAAGGTAACTTCTTGGACCACCCAATTTACAAGAGGATTTCTAACCCAATTCTGCCAACTCCCTTCTTTCCCTCCAGCACTTTAAACAGTAAATTCTAAACAGAAAAAAATGGCAGAAATATTCCCTCAATCTACCTAATCCCTGCCTCAGCAAGAGGAGTGATTGACCAAGCATGTTCTGAGCAGGGAAAAGTAGACTTCAAGCCCTGATTGCACAGATTTGAAAGACTGGAATGGCCACAGTCACTGTCCTGCATTATTTTATCACTTGTGTATTCTTTCAGCCATCAGCTCCCACCTCTGCAGACACTAAACATGGCAAGTGTAGATATTGTTTCAGTTCTTAATGAAGTTTTTCTTGCCACACCACTGTCCCAGCAGGTAGGAGGCAATGAAAGTAACTGCTTTGGTTCAGTGTCAACAGCCTGATAAACAAATGCATCATTTAATAATGATAATGTAAATCTGTTGTCTTACCTGCAGTGATCAAATGATAAACGCCTAAAATTAGTTCGAGGAAGGTCTGTTCATGGGAAAAGAAAACCCATACAACTGAGTTTAAGAAACACATTGCACTCTAGGTAACAAAGAAACATTTGAAAGTTACATTTTGCTATGTCAGTGGGCAACTTACTGATGATAACACAGTAAAGCTTGCAAACCTGTAACTCTACCAGACTCCCCTGCCCTGAAATTACACGGCCAGAAAAGGATCGCAACAGAGCTGAGGTTAAATCTGATTGTTAACAACACAAGGGCTCTGCCCCAGCAGTGGGTGCAGGACTTCTGGAGGGCGGGGACGCTCAGCGGGGACATTTCTGAGCAGCTCATGGGCTCAGCACCCCATGTGCTCGGGGAGGGCCCCCCAGCGCCCGCCCAGAGGGACGGGGGGGCCCCTCGGCCCCTTACCTGCTTTCTTGCCCCCGTAGAACTGCGTGTACTCGGCGCACGTGATGTACCTGCGGGACAGGGGGCACTGAGGGGAGGCCCAGACCCAGACCCAGCCCCAGCCCCAGCCCCAGCCCCGGCCCCGGCCCGGCCTCCCGCACCCCCGGCCCCGCCCCAGCTCACATCTTGTCCTTCTGGTGCTGTCTCTTGCCCATGGCGGCGGCTCGGCCCAGCCCCGGCCCGCTCTCGGCCCCAGCTCAGCCCGCGCTCCCGGCCCGGCCGCGCCTTCCGCCGGTGCAGCGGAACGGCCCCGCCGCGGAAACTGCGGCGGCGGGCGGAGCGTTCCGGGGCCGCGCCGGGCCGGGCCGGGCTGGGAGAGCCGGGCTGGGTGTTCGGCCTGGAAAAGGGAGGAGGCAGCGGAGAACCTTCCAGGGCCTGCAGGGCTGCGGGGAACCGGAGAGGGACTCGTCAGGAGCTGCAGTGACAGCACAGGGAGTGACTGGGAACCGAAACGGGAGATGAGGGAGGAATCCTTCCCTGTGAGGGGGAGAGGCCCTGGCACAGGGTGCCCAGAGCAGCTGTGGCTGCCCCATCCCTGGGAGTGTCCCAGGCCAGGCTGGATGGGCTTGGAGTAACCTGGGCTGGTGGAAGGTGTCCCTGCCCATGGCAGGGGTGGGACTGGATCAGCTTCAAGGTCCCTTCCAACCCTTAACGTTCTGTGATTCTAAAAAGGCAACTAAAGTTTATGAAGTTGTCTTAATAAAATAAATGGTCACAAGTCTTCCTCCCCTGAAGAAGGTGTGTGTGTGTTTGGAGTGAGTGCTGTTTGGCACCTCTGAGCTGCTTGGCACCTGCTTTTAAATGTAAAATTCTGCTTCACGTACCCCGGGTGAAACTCAGGCACAGGTTACTTCCTCATCACTTACAGGCCAGGCCAGAGGGCAGCGGGTGCTGCTGGTGGCACTGCAGCCCCCTCTGCACAGTGTGATACAGCCTGAGGTAGAGCCTTCACAGCCCCCTCCGGAAAAGGAAGGTGCTGAACATAGCAGAAAATGTGAAAATGAACAACGTAAGAAAAATGTTCCTCTTAATTTAAATATTTTATTCCATGGAATTTAAAATCATAATATTCCTGGTCTGTCAGGCAGTGACAGAATCTCCCAAGAAAAAATAGGGAGAAGAACCTGCTTGGTGCCCAGCATGGAGGTAGCTCTTCACGAAAAATAGTTCAGCATCTCTTCAAAGACTCAACAACAAAGAAGAATTTACCATCCCTTAGCTAATTACCTTTAAATCCCATTAAATAACCTTAATTATAAGACTGGTATAAACAGCACAAGGCTGAACAGAGGATGGTCAGAATCCCGACACCTTTAGGAGGAGGAAAGAAGCACCTGTGCCAGAGCTTTCACTTATCAAACACCTCCAAACCCAGCCATGCTCATTTTTCCTTTCTTGTTGAACCATCTTTCTTACAGCTGCCCACACAGAGCCACTGGGAGCCAAACCCAAACAGAAGTGACTCCCAGACTCCCACTGACTGCACCAGGCTTTGGACCAGACTGCCCTTCTCTGCAGAACACGGTGCCTTATCCCCTGTTTTAATCCCATCAGTTGGTCCTTGGCTGCACATGTGAACACAAGGTGAGCACAGCCTAAAGGTCCCTTCCAGCCCCAACATTCCATGAATGTGTGTTGTTACAGTTCTCCTCTGAGGAACAGAAGGCTGCTCCCATGAGTGCAGACCAACTGGCAACAGCATAATGAATCACTTACAGCACTGCCACAACTGGGTCTTGCTATTAAACCTTTGGGACTAGAGCTCAGGGGGACTTGCTTGGCTTTCCTCATCACCTGCACTTTCCCCACCAGGTACACACAGCATCAAACTGTGTTATCGCTCCATTTCCAGCTGCTTGTTGAAGACTCACTGATGCCACACTGGATCCCTGCTAAGGCAGTTGTTTTTGTTGCTCTTCAGGACCTGTCTGTGTTCAGCCTGCACAAGGGCTGTACAATGAAGTAAGCTGGTGTCTGGCAGCTGAAGAGGCCACAAAGCCCTGCAAATGAAGGGGTTTGTGCCTTAAAGAACACATCCTCCCTCTAGGACCCAGAGAACCACATAACTGCAGAGCTGCCTTTGTGAAAGGGGTTAGTTCCCTTGGCCACAGCAGCACAGCCAGTCTGAGGGTGAAGGATACTGTTTGTTGGAAGTTTAGGGGAGAAACGGTCCTTTTACAAGGGTTTAAATACACTTCTTTCAATTCTCTTACTCAAAAACATTTCAAAGTAAGGCTCAAACTGAGGCACACCCAAACAGCAGGGCCTGGAAAGAGTGCTGCTTCTTTTCCAGCACCAAACACACTCTGGGGGAAGAAAACAACTTGATTGATTTGGTTTCAGTGGAATTCCAAAAGCACTCCACAAGGAACACGGCCATAAATGCACGAAGCTCATTCCTTGCTGCAGCACTGACCACGTCCATCAGTCAGGGGAGGCTGTTGGGCTGTGCTGTGAGATGATGAGCACTCCCACACAGCTCCCTCTCCTCAGCCCACTTGGGGCTCGGAGGGAAAACGCTGTATCTGTCTGCAGACATCAGCAGCACTTGTCTGATCCTGCTTTCAGAGGACAGATCATCCAGACACAATTATTTCTTTCTAGACACGTTAACGTGGTTCAGCCTGTGCTGACATTTCTGGAGATGCCTGTGCCCTTTGTAATGATTCAAGACCATGGTTTTGCTTTTTGGGTTTTTTTAAACCAATGCAATGTTCTTTTATTTTGTACTTACAAAAAGAGCCACCCCATTGTATCCCTCCCCCTCCCCCCAAAATGCCTTTTACAAACATTTAAAAATTAAAAACCTGATGATGACATGTTAATTTGGTAGAATTACTTTGAAACATAGCTTTTGTAATTAGAGTTAAATTTCCTACAAGATGACTTTGTAGAGATAGCCTGATTATTGGCCAAATAAAATTCCATATTACAAGTTAGCAAATTCTAGTACAAAAATAGTCCATGTGTTAGAACAGCCTCTTATTATTATTATTATATTCACAGGAAAGAGTCTATTGGCTGCATAATACCTTAATCTTTATGAAATTTCTTTTTACGTGGCTCATTCATCTAATTTAATATAGTGTTGAGCCTCAATAAATCCTCAGGCAAAAAACCCTAAACAGGGTTAAATATGCTGAAGTACTGTGCTTTTCACAGGACATCCAAGAAACCGCACAAACAGTTCTCAGCTAGCTTTAATATGAGATCCAGATCCAAAAGGATCCCCCTGAAGTACATATCCATGACTTCCCACAGAAACAGAGGCCACAGCTTCGATGGTGAAGTTTCGCTTGGGGAACCGTCCAGCTCCTCCACTCCTCCTTTCCCGGAATCCACGGGGACCTTTGGGCACAGCCCCTCCCTCAGGAGTGTCCCACTGCCGGGGCTCTCGCTCCTCTCCTGGCTCTGGCTAATGCTGGTCAGCAGTTTCTCTCGGACCAGGCCCCACAGGGAAAATCTGGGAACATGCTACTTGTCTCTCAAGATGTCCAGCTGCTCTTGATACTCCGTGAAAAGCCTCTGGAAGCGGAGGTTCTGTCCAATAACAGGAAGAAGCTCTTTCAACAGTTCTCTCTTTCGTAAACCCTGCACGAAAAAACCACAAAAGCATCCTCAGAATCTGTTATTTGGTATCATTAATATATTCCATGGAGCCGTTTAAGATTCGTGCCCTTTTTCCTGCCTGGAGAGAGCTGCATATTTTATGTTCTTACTCTGCTTACATGACTCCTGGAGTAAAAGCTGTGTTACACTGCCCCACTCCTGAGGCCAGTGCAGCCTCTGCACCCTCCCGGTGCTCGGGGAGGGGACACGGCACTGCCATGTCCCTGTTTCAAGGCTGCTGCCTGAAGAACGTGGGGACCTGAACATGCAACTGTGCTCCACCCACGTGAGACTGCAGCCAGCAGCAGAGCTGACACTGGGGCAGCGAGCACTGGGCTCTGGTCTCACATGAAATAAATCTGAACTCCACAGTAGGGAGACTTTTATGAGATCAGAGCAGAGCATGGAAGGGGTCATGTTCTGTAATTTTCATGGGAAGCTCTTCCTTGTTTTTTATTAAACTATTATCAGGACTTACCATAACTGTTGATTCCCACTGACTTCCAGCTGAGTAATGGACTGGACCCAGTAAATCCTTGCATAATTCTCGCAAACGATATTCAAACCCTGGACATTATCAGAAATAAAATCACAGTCACAAGCATTTCACAGACAACATTCAGGAGAGAATTACAAGTACCTAGAGTAAAATAAAACCTAAAACATTGATTTCTGAAAAGGCATATTACTATTCTTACAGCATATTTTGGTAATATAAGATGATTTTTAGAGTTCTGAAAGGTTTTACTTAAAGTTCTCAACCCCAGAAACACTACTAAAGATGATCTAAAATTGGGAGAAAAACTGCAGTAATTACTCTAGTTCGTTTTAAGAGCTGCCCTGAACCCAATCTCACTCCCTGCTCCCACATAATGATACCAGCTTTTAAAACCCCAAACACTGGAAAACTGACAGACTTCAACAGCCAGAGAAGAATCCAAAAAACATATCACAAGAGTTAGAAAGCTACAAGATGAACATCATTGAAGGGGAAACGTTGTCAGGTTGCATTATAACAGAACTAAAATGGATCCATATGCATGAGTTATTTTAAAAAAGAACACCTTTAATAAAACCACACACAGTTTCCAGGCCAGCTTTATTCACCCAAAAATTAGCAGGGGGAATTCCCTTGCAAGTAACTTGCCAGTCAAGGTAAAACAGACTGAGTATTTCAATGGATTAGAATTCAGTCGATGTTGAGACAATCCTAAGAATAATGGGTCAATAATAGGATGTGCCATTTTCAAAGTTTAGCAGCTCTAGAAAACCAGTGAAACAGCAACACACAGGTGGCCAAGCAGAGCTGGCTGTGCCATCCACCCACCCACACAGGGCAGAGACACCCGGGTGGTGCCAGATGAACCCTGTGCACACAGCAGACGTTCTCAATTAGTGAAGGCTTTTAAAAGTACAACCATCTCCTTAACATATGACCCAAGAAGAATATTTTAATTTCAACTGGGGAATCTCCTTAACATATGACCCAAGAAGAATATTTTAATTTCAACTGGGGAAGGACAGAAAGAACCATATGAAGTTCAACAAGCTCTCTTGTTAAATAAGGTAGGGGTCAAAAGGCAAGAATTAATGAGCCCGATTTTAATTCTGCCAACACCTATGAGGTGGCCTAACACCTCCCTCTGTGCAGAGTGATAACAATGGGGAGGAGTAAGGCTGAATTAATGCAACAGGAATTACTAAACTAGGAATGCACACAGGCAGAGATACAACAGAGATCTTTAGAATCCGAAAAGCATAAAGTCAGTTGTTTAACCTTATTTAACATTAGCTTACTTAACAGCACAGAGACAGTGTATTCAAATGTAAAATAGACACCAGCAACCTTTCTTGTGGGTTTCCTTCCTCACAGAATTTAACCCCTGAGCTCACCAGTACAGGTGGTTGAATTTTTAGAACGTAAAAAAAGAATGAAGTGCCAGGAATACGAGCAAATTCCCTGCAGTTTCCTGTGCTCTGGTACAATCATCAGGGACTGAACAACTCCTGCACTTCACACCAGGCAGCAACTGTCAGCTGCCTGAGGAACAGGACACACTCTACCAAGTGCTGCTGGTGTCCTTGGAACATCTGTAGCTGCTCCCAGACAATACATATGATGTGCCTGAGAGACCAGGGCATTTTCACAATGCAATTCCCATTATTTAAGTCTGCAGATGGCACTGCTTCCCCAGACCACGGTCTGTTCCCAACCAGCGTGTCCAAAGAGGATTCCTGAGGCCTGGGCACTGGAGAAGCAGATGCACTGCACAATCTGTTCTGGTGTGCAGCAAAGCCCGAGTGCTGAAGCCAAGTGCCAACAGGAGAACATGAGGTGCCACCACACCCCCAGGACAGGACAGAGTGCTCCTCAGAAGCTGCAGAGGCAGCACAGCCCCGGGTCTCACCTTCATTGACCAGGTACCGTGCATAGATGAGGAGCCAGTGGCGATACTCGTGACTGGACTGTAACATAAGTGCTGCTGCAATCTGGTTCTCCAGGTAGGCCAGGGTTGTCTCTTGTTGCACTAAATGAGGCATGGAGAACAATCTTGCAGCTTGCCTTCCTGAACTGCAAAACCAAAATGGATTAACCAGGCAGAGAAACATATAAGCTCAAGGAATCTGTATTTCTGTAGTACTTGCTACACTACACTTCTCTTTCACAGGCACCTAATGCTTCCAGAGCTCGAGCTTTTAATGATAAAGGCAGCACTTCAGAGCACACTGCCTTCACCCCACTGGACCACTTACAAGTATCAAGGTCCACAGAGGGTTTTCTGCCTCCTGTTCTTTTTCTCTTCCTTTCCTCTGTCTTCTCTTTAAAAACACATGCTTATCAGTGACCAGGGGCTCCTGAATGTTTATAGGAAATTAAGATGACTGACTGCCTTTGTCTTTCTTTGCCCCTCACAGGTAAAAGTCACAAAACAAACACAAGATACAAAGTCAGATTAAAGCATTTAAAGGATTTCTTGCATATAAATGTACTGTCATAAGAAGGCTAATTAGAAAAAATAAGCAGTTATTAGAATTTTTTTCAAAAAGGACATTTTTCAGTCTGTTATCTTTGTTCTCTCATTTGTTTGGATTTCAAATGTTTTTCACAATTAATTCCCCTTCCCTCTAGAGAACAGCAATAAAATCATACAACTCTATACAGTTTATCTCAGAAAAAAAATTAAACTTAGATGTGAAGAACAGAAGTAGCAAAGAAATCTGCCTGGGAAATCTAATTCAAATCTGGATGAGGACAGACTATTAAACTACCTACAGGAGTCTGCTCTGGCTCACACAATTCCCTGCTGATGTTTTCACATGTTAAAAATATGCATTAGATGACTAATCCCTCAAAGACTTCATTAAATAGATCCTTTGAGAACAACTGAACTACTCAAAATTTGTAGGCCTACTCCAGAAAGGTGGTAAACTAAAAACTAAATGCAAAACGTAAAAAAACCCCAGTTTGGCTAATAAAAATATTACATGAATTTCAATTGGAAAATTACAGAATTTTCCAATACTTAACCCATCCAATAAAGAGGAGTCATAAAATAATCAAATTTAGAGCATGCTTTCCTGCCCCCCCCAAATCTCAAAAGTACATTAAGATGCAGACTATAAATGTGCAAAGGTTTGAAAAAGCCCCGTATGAGCAACTGATCCTTTCAGAGCCATTGGCATGTGCAGAATGAATCCCTGACTCAGCAGGGAACACCCCCCCCCCCAGGGGTGCAGAATGAATCCCTGACTCAGCAGGGAACAC
>NW_020884906.1:353912-380690 GCF_003945725.1 Corapipo altera
AGGGGTGCAGAATGAATCCCTGACTCAGCAGGGAACACACACCCCCCAGGCCCAGCAGAGGTGGAGCAGTGGCTGCGTACTTGGATGTGCGTCCCTGGATCACAGCCAGGGGCCCAGAGCACAGCAGGGCTTCCTGGGAGGGCACGCTGGTCCTGAAGTCTGCACACTGTGCTAGGGAGTCCTGCTTGTCAGAAACCAGGTTCCTGCAAAACAGCAAACAAACACAGAACGAGTCTGAGGAGAGCAGGCAGCAATGCCAGAGGAGCCAGCTCTGTTCTGCCCCACAGCCTGACTTGGACTTTCATAGATAGGCAAAAAAATATCACTGCAGTGCACAGGAATTCCACAGATCCTGACTATTCCCACTCCATGTCCAAAGTCTGCTCCTGCCGTGTCCCTCCCACCCCTAAAATTTAATCCATTACATGTATAATGCAATTTAGAATTACTTCTGAAGGAAATGAACTTTCTACTTGTTGTTGTACAATCTAATAAAAAGCCAGGTCCCAGAACGAAGCTTGGAGTGAATACAGGTAATGACTTTCTCCTGAAGAACTTGGTTTTACCCCATGTCAGGTCTGCCCACCCACCAGACAGGTGTTGACAATCTTTCCTACACATTACAGCTACTCCTCCCCTGACACTGCAGCTGCCATTCCCACACCTAACCAAGGATATCGTCTTCCCTGGCTCGAGATGCCAGGGGAAAGAGTGGCTCACACCAATGCTAAGTTTAGACCTTCAGACAGCACAGAGGGAAAATGGCACAAACATTTAAAATACCCTTTGTTGCTTTATCATGTTTAAATTTGTATGATGACTAAAAGGATTGCTCTTTCATATATTTCCCAAGCTGTGGTATAATCTAAGAAATAACAGAATTATGTCTGAGAGCCTGTCTCCTGCTCCTTACTCAGTTAATGTAAAGAACAAAAAAGGTGTTTTTCTTTTCCAGAGGATTCACATCAAGTAGTTGAATAACAACAATTATTCTAAGGAGGAGTTAAAACAATAAGCCCTTTAATAAGCATGCTCATTACACTAATTACAACAATTATATTAAGATTGCAACATGTTTTTTTTTCCTCTCAGAAAAACAACAAAGAACCTGTTTTGGAAAGACACTGCAAATAATTTAACCATGGAAACTGTTCATAGGAATTTATGGCTTTCCATGGGGAAGGCCTGTCCGACCCCCAACAAGACACAGGCTCTGGTGTAGCCTTTGCTTGTGTTTAATGTAATGACACTTCGTGGGAATTCCCTCAGGTATAACAATTTCTTCCCTACCCCCCTACCTGACTTAGTATCTTCATTAAACCTTTACATCTCAGAGACAAAGAGCTCTCTTCAGAACTTGACTGGTCATCAGACACACAAACGTTTTAAGGAGTGATGGGGAGTGACCAAGTCAGGTACACACACAGTCAGAACTGGAGAGCAGGGGTGTTACTGTCCCTGGAAACTGAGCAAAATTATTTTAACATGCCAAAACAAAGCTCTGAAAATTGTTTTGACAATTTTTCCAGAACTGCAGTCTTCTACCTAAAGGAAGGGTATTCTAAGGCTAGACTATCTCTAATCATTGCCAAGGTCTTGACAGATTCAACTGATGTACATCAGCAAAAGTATATATAGGTGTATGTTCATAAATAAAAGGAGATGCACCATGTAGGACAGTGATACAGTAAGCTGCATTTTAACTTCTTCATTTTAAAAATTTATTTTAAACACAAAAAAGCATAAGGATATAATAGAGCAATGCCTAGACAGACAACAGTGAACCAAAGCCAAACAAAGCCTAGTATGTGATCCTGCTCAGACTAACCTTCAAAATCTGAAGTGAAACAGCAAGTCAGAATACACATCAGTTCCTCTAAGCTGCAAAACCAGGAAATAATATTTGACTTACCACGTAGAAAGAGAAGGATTGAAACAATATGCCTTTCCATCAGACATGCTCATTACAGGTATTCCATGCTGAGTCAGCAAGATCTGAGAGACAGTTGCATCACTTCCTACAAGTCAAATCAGAGCAAAGTGTTTCTTTTGGAGTCTTGCCTAACACAATGGCAAAACCCAGCATCCACTGTTAAGTATCAGCCATAGCAACCAACAGAAAAAGGTTCAGTGTCGTTCCCAAGCACTGACAGGAAGGTCAAGACAAGCTGCTGATGATAAACACCAGTCTCAGTGCAGGAGCATTAACACCAATTTTGCAAAATACACTATTGGTCTTGGTGCTGCAATTTATACAGAACAGAAACATTCTCCTTATCTAGGGAAAATCTTCAGCAATTCTGCCAAGTCTTCAGTCACCCAAGAAGCCTTTAGCTTTCTTTTTGCCATTAAGTTAAAACTCTAAACCCCAGCACACTCAGCAGAGCGTGCTCTCTAAGAGCACAGTGTAAGTGGGATTGCTGGAGCCTCTGTTCCCAGCACATCCCAGGGCTTGTGTGTGTAACCTCTCATGGAGACATTTGCAAAGGGCTAATACAGCTTCTTTGGGTAGTTTGATCAGTACTGTATGGATTAAAGCTAAAACTGCTTTTTTTGATAACTTATGTTGGCAGTGATAGAAACTGAAGGTTTTTAAGTAACAAAACAGAAGATAATCAGTTGCTGTTCATCATTAACACATAAACATGCAACTTACACAGAGAAATTGCTATAATAGCAGATTTACATTAAATATTTATTTTGTGATCGTCACAACACTCAATTTCTACATTCAGAAGTAAGCCAGAATATAAGCTTCAGAATCACATACAAGTTTGCTATTTGGTGATATTTCTACAGGATATCAACACTGCCAATAACTTCCCTTTATTACACAGTAACGAAGGGAAATTATTTATTTAGGCTTTTCAGGTTTCATAAAGTTTCAGCATATTCATAAATGGCACTACATAGGACAGGTGGGCTCAAAGGTCAGTAATTAAGTGACCCCTTTTATTACCTGAAAATATTGTTTGCAAAGACTCATCTCTAACAATGGCTGTCTGCTTGTGGACATCCCTGAAAGACACAAAAGGACAACTCTGCAGTTTACAAACAACTGAAAACTCCAAAATCATTTAACAAATGCACTTCTTCACTATTGATGACAAAGTGGAGGGGTTTGGGACTTTGTTTGGGTTTTTTTTTGTTTTGATGTTTTCCTCATTGCTTTGACAAAATTATTTTGGCAAACCCAGACCCTTACAGCAAGACAGAATTCAATAGCAGAGAACAACTTCTATGGCTCTTTACCAGGAAACCTCATTAGAGCTAAGCAAACACTGAGCATCCAAATAATTCCTTTAGGAGCTCTGACTTCCATGAGACATTAGATGGAATTCAACAACTGGAAATGAGTTCCTGCTGGTTTTATCCTGGCCTCTTGAAGATGGCTGGAGTACTTCTAACTCTGAAACTCATGCACGTTATTGGTTATGTGTGATGGAAAATGCAAATATCCACATTTCTCCTTTTCCCCCCCAGTCCATTCCACATGTATGACAAGTCTGGCCTAAGGAGGTTGTTTAAACCAGTAACTTCAAGCTGATCTAAATGCCCCTGATTTTACTTCTAGAATCACACTCAATATTATGGACCCAGAACAGAGAAGAAAAGGATTCAAGTCAACTCTTCATATTCTATCCAAAAGTGGACTCTGTTCAGACCTGCTGTGGTCTCAGCCTCATTTTCAGCAGCGATGCACTGACACAACTGAACCTAAGCCTGTAAAATACACATCCACCCCCACAGCTCTGAAACGAGCTGGGCCATGCACTCACCACACAGAGAGTGTAGCAGCAGTGGTGAGGGCCATGATGCAGGAGCCTGTGCAGTGCAGGGTGGAGATGGGGGTGTTCAGTATGATGGGAGGGAGGAGGCGACGACCACAAGCTGAAAACACCGACAGCGTTCGTTTCTCACAGGCCACAGTTACAATCTCACTGGAACAAAATCAAAGAAATAGCAAAAAGAAATGTTTACTGATTGTCAAATGCAAGTAGCATAAAACCAGACTGAATTTGTAAGCTATCATACAACTTGGGTTAATTCCCCAAAAAGTAACTATTACAGCTTTGAAGAAAATCCTGGCTACCAAAAGGTAAGATCATGAACTAGCCAGATTATCTATATCTGTGCATGCCCTGCCTCCTTCATTTGATTATAACTATGAGGAGATGGGCAAGAGAAAGTTTGCAGGTAAAGATAACATCTTTTATTAGACCAAGGAGCATAGCTGGAAATAGCAGTAAAGCTTTTGGGTATACACAAGGTCTTCAGGCCTGTACTTGTATTTAGCTTTAAAATCTGCTGCTTCTTTTTCAGACCTGGACATGGCTCAGGATTTAGAAATATACTTTCAATTTAAACTCTGAGGTTATAACTAAGCAAAATCGAGGAAAATACAGAGAAAAAATAGCAAAGAAATTCAGAAAAATATTTCCACATCACAAAATATCTCTTAGCACTTGAAAAACTGCCGCTTAACATGATTTAGTCAAATTTAATGAAGAAATTTAAAGAAGAAATGTAAGTATACAGGCAAATTGTTTTAAGTGGCTAATGAGAATTTGTGATGTTTTAAGACTGCGTAGAGCTAATACCTGAAGCAAAATTGGTCTTGAGACTAAGAACAGTGCACACTTTTATCCACAAATATTTATTATGAAGAACTGTGTGAAAATCACAGAGTGGGTGTGTATATGTGTGATAAAGCCAGCAAATAGCAGTAGTCAACACAGAAACATCAGAATCCCTACAAAAAACTCCAGAGGATAAGAGCTTAAGAGCTTGAATGAATTAAACCAAGGTAGCTGGAAGAGAAATAGGACATCTTGAGCCAAGCACAACAGATCACAAAAATCCCTAACAGAAGCGACCCAGTTCATCAACTTTTCTAAATAAGTAGATAAAGGCTTTAAAGCCTCTACTTATTTTTAAATACGTGGGTTTAGGTGCACTTAACTTTCTGTAAATGTATTTTTGCACACTTAAAAATGTCTTCTGGCCTTCAGGACCCTCTTCCTCCACACCAGACTCCCTTACCAGCTGCCGGCTGCGGCGAGGATCCGACTGGTGAGGACGGTCTCCCACTCCTTCCCTTCTCGGTTACACTTCAACCTGCTCAGCTTGGAACCTCCCACTGTGGTCATTTCATTCTCCACTTCAAGGTACATTGATGGATCTGAACTTATCTGAAATACAAAAAATTAAATAATAATTTCTGGAAGAGATAAAACCCTACTCAAAAGAGCACCAACTACTATTAGACCCAAGACAGTGCAGTCTTAAAGAACAGATTCAAGTATTGCTTTCTCTGTTTAATAGGGCTTCAAGATACACTGTGGCATCTCAAAAGAAGCAGACATCTGAAAATCAGCCTTGGCTAAAACAAATAATTCCTTTGTATTTGAAGCACAAGCCTTAGGAAAGGTTCTGTCTGTGCTTCCTAATTATGGGCACCAGATCAAGTCTATATGTGCCCAGTCTGGAATCAGACTACCACAACCTAAACACACAGAAAAATTCTTTCATAAATACCTAAAGCAATACCATCTGCAAGTCTCTTCAGATGCAGAGCAGCTCCAGAGAGCCCCGAGAAAATGCTTGCTTCTATTCTTCAGTGGTGCACCAGCAACACTGCTGCAATAACAGTGCAGCAGCTCCTCCTGCCACAGACCCTTCTCTTCACCACTCACTGGGACAACCAGGAGGAAGGACTGATGAACCAGGGGAATTCATTCCTCTTGCAAGTGTAGCTAGTTCAGAAGTGTCCTATTTTTAGCTGATTTGCCATTAACTTCACTCATACAGACATATTCTCAGAAGCTGAAGTATCCCACCACCTTGCTTGCTTGAACAAATACACATTCAGATGTTAACTTGGCAAAGGGTCTGAATAATCTCAGAATACTTAAAAAAAGCAGGATTTTTGTTTGTTTGTTTTTAAGGTATTAAGCCTTTTTCCTTACAGTCCACTTACTTGTAAAGTAAACGATTTCTGTGGGATTGGGGTTGGCAGTTTAAGTGCTAATGCTGGTGCAGAGATGCAAGCAGCATCCTTCTCAGAGGCCAGTGCAGCTGAGGACTGGAAAAAAATTGCAGAAGTAGTTAAATTTTTCTGTTAAAAAAAATTAAAACCAAAGTTATTATACCATATAGATTGATTTGAAAGGGATTTTTTTTTAAATTCCAAATAATGCCAACTGGAAATACTAGTGTTTTTCCAATTAGCTGTACAAATACAAGTTTTTTAAAATGGCTTCTAAGAATTAAAAAAAAATCAAAACAAACTTGAAGTGGTCCTTTTTTTTTTTTTTTTGAACCCACCCCCCCCATCTTCAGCTGCAACTAATTAATGGAAATTCTCATACCTTATATGGAAAATATAAGTTCTAAATACTGAAAACAGAGTATCTATATGCCCTAAAATGATGGAAACTCTGATGGAACCACTCCAGGGTTCTGAGGAAATTTATTTATTTTTTATGTTGAATATATTTATTTATATTTTAAATCATCATGGGCCACTCCATCACATGCCACCCTAAACTGATGGCATTTAATTTCATTCTATACAGTCATTTGGCAGGCTGCCACTGCTTGGCATGCTGGTGCTGTTTAGTAAGTAGCTGTATATTGATATAAAAGATAGACACATCTGCCACACCATGTGCATCTGCTTTTTCTAATCTTAAATTCCAAAAAGAGTAAGTTTAAAGGTATGAAAGAAGGATGGCTAAAAATTCTGAGGGACTGATACTTGAGTTTCCCCTCAGTTGAGGGAACAAGTCAACTTGGGATGACTTGTGAAAGTCACAGTGAATCTTATTTCTTTCACCTGAACAGTTAAAGTTACTGGTACAAGTCTGGAGTCTTTCCTAGGCCTTCCTTTTTTCTTCTTTTCTACTGTTTCCCCCTCAAGTTCCAGTTTCCGTTTGGGGACACTGAGTGGTTTAACAGCTGGAATCTTCTCTTCACTGTCACTGCTGCTCTCCAGAATATCCTTAGGCTTATTGTCTTTAATTAAATTCTGATCCTTCAGTCTGTAAAAGAAAAAAGAAAATTTCATGTTTTTTAAGAGCTGATTCCAAAAGCTGTCACATATCATGTGCACAGCATTCCTGTAGATAAGAAGACACATTCTTAGCCCTGTTCGAGTGTATTTCAAAATGCACAAAGGCAAGAGGAAGAAGCTGAAAAGGTCTGGCAAATCCTCTCTAGGAGTACAATGTGCAATTCACACATAAGCTGATGAGACATATTCTCCCCTTTAAAAAAAAATAGTCAAACCAGCAGTTAGCTACAGGGGAAAGCTGGAAAGAGCAACCTTATTTTAGCATTCAGTTCCAATTACAATCAGATCTCTTCCCCTGAGCTGATACAAATAATTCAGCACTCCAAGATGCAAGAGTAGTTCATCTTTCCCCCTTCAACAGACATTACAGTTTCTACTTAATCATGTAGAACTTCCTTTGTCATTCTGTTGTCTATCCCCCAAAATTGTCCTATTCAGCTCTCACTGCTGTAAAATGTATTTCTGCAAACCATAAAAATGGTTTGCTAGTGGGACCCCTCCCACTAGCCCAGGTTGTTCCAAGCCCTGTCCAACGTGGCCTTGGACACTCCCAGGGATGGGGCAACCACAGCTGCTCTGGGCAACCTGTGCCAGGGCCTCCCCACCCTCACAGGGAAGAATTTGTTCCTTTTATCTAATCTAAATCTGCCCTCTTTCAGTTTGAAGCCATTTTCCCTTGTCCTACCCACTACCTGCCCCTGTGAAAAGTCTCTCTCCAGCTCTTTTGGAGCCCCTTTAGGCATTGGAAGGCTGTAAGAAGGTTCCCTCAGAGCCTTCTCTTCTCCAGGCTTACAGCCCCAACTCTCTCAGCCTGTCTCCACTGCAGAGGTGCTCAAGCCCTCTCACCATTTTCGTGGCCTCCTCTGGACTTGCTCCAACAGGCCCACCTCCTTATATAATGAAATATAATATAATATAACTAAATACTTAGTACAAATCCCTGTGAACTCTCTTGTTAGCCATTATATCCTAAAATAGGTCATTTATTCATACTCTTCCCATTCCCTCCAGTAGCTGGTTATTAACTGACACCCTTTTGCCAGTTATTCCTTAACTGCTTGGCTTCACAGAAATACTTTGCATAATCCAAACCTTTTTCCTCTGGCTTCTGAATTATGCCAAACAATAAACTTTTATCCATACTTTACTGACACATCAGAAGCAATTATGAGAGTCATTTAATGCATCTTTCTTCTGCATCACATGGTTAAACCCTTTGACATAAAAATATTGATGTACAAAATATGCTTTATTGATAAGTTGGGGAACTAGACACTTCTTTCTCCAGATTGCTATTTTTTCTCTCACATGTTTTGGTGAAGCAGGAACATTTATGCCATTGCACACTATGGCACAAAAACAAAGGCTTGTCTGTTTTTTTTAAGTCATGTGGATCCAGAGCCAAAACTCCTTAAAATCAAAGAGTCTTCTCCACATGCCTTCAAGGCACAAAACTGAAATACAACTGCAGCTATAATGATGCTAGGCTGTCTGCTGACAAGGATGGTAATTTATCCTGAAGGAAGTCTGTGCTGTGCAGAGATGCAGGCTGGCTATTTTGGGCTGGTTTTGTCTTCCAAGGAGCACAGCTGCACACAGCCACACAGGGAGGCACGTGCACACACAGCCTCTTGCAACGAGGGCTTGAACTTGGAACATTTTGAAGAATCTGCTTGATACCAAAATGCCAGGGACAAATGTACAAAGGGACAATGCCAGCAGAGAATTTCCCTATTTGCAGCTGTCCCCTTCCCTTCAGTAGTGGAAGAGACCCAAGGCAATTTGTGCAGCCCCAGCACCACGACATCCACACCCCAGAGAATCAGCATTTCAACTCCCTGCATTAGCACCTTCCCCCTCCCCAGGCTGTGTCTTACCTGTCCACAACAGTCTGGTTTGTGTTTGTTACCACAGCAGTCCCTGAGGTGGCTTTGGAGCGTTCTGTGAATCTGGAATCAAATGCTTTCATGGGTTCAATCTTGGATGGAGTTGTCAACACAGAGGATGCAGGAGGAGCAGTTGAGGCAGAGGTAGCATTTACACTGTCAATAAAAGAGACAAGAAAAGAAGGATTAAAATTAATTTTGTATTGGTAACCTGCACTGCTCACAACAACCAGCTAGCATTCATTACACTGGCTAGAAACCATGTTGAAAACCTTTCACTTAAGTACATCAGGAATTAGGATATGCTTTTACCACCCCTTCATGTGTCACTATCTTGAATGCTTTCCCTACTCTCAAAAACTGCCCCTGATACACTTCAGAGCTTCATGTGGCCACATGTCTAGATTAAAAGATCCTAATTCATTCATTTTGTATTTTTAACTCAGGAATGAAACTTTCAGGAACAACACTTTCAGCTGCTATTTATGTACCCAAAGGGAAAGGATCACTATTTTAAATAATCACTGGGGTTCCTGCTTTTACCCCTTGTTCAGGTTAGAAAATCCTTTCCATTACAATATTATATTCCACTGTTTATCAACCAAACAATTTGGGCTGAAACAATTCATGCCACGTTTAGACTTTTGTTATTGAAGAATCCAAACTGATTATTAGGCCTTTCCAAGCACAACTCTAAAGCAAAGGAATGCGTTTCCCCCACACTAAAGCATTCCAGGGATCTGTTATTTGAATAGCTGTTTATTTTAGAGATTTTTCAATTCATTCAGAGAATGAATTCAGGGAATTAATTGAAAGAAAGAATGGCTCTAAAATAACTGATGTTTGTACTAAAAAGCTGCTAGAAGTACAGTTTTCAAAGAAAAGGAGACTAGTTGCATCTGTCAATCATTTCTCATAGTCTACATGCTCGTTTTTTAATCTGGGGCCAATTTCAAGTGATGTGATGGATAAGCAGAGGTTCCAACGCCACTTGTGCTGTTACAAAGACTGTAAAAACACACTGAGGAGAAGAAACCAAGTCAGTGCTGCCACTGAGAGAACAGCAAGTAAAATTGAGTGGTTCCATTATTCATTTGAAAGGCACACTGGCCAACGAGCTCATGTGCACTGACAAGTCAGCGACACTCTGCTCTGATGGGGTTGTTGGACAGGAAAGAAGGATCACCATGTTCAAAGGGAGGACACAGGACAGAATTTGATGTAAAACAGGCTTCATGACTTCCAGTACTGGAAAGCCTTCTATTTATTACTAATAGCAAGCCAACAATCCATAAGCAGGTCATTTTGTTAGAGCCTCAGCAATCAACTGCACCCCTCATTGCACTGGAGCTCACTGCCAGAACTGTGCACATGGATTTACTCATTCCTGATTTACCACTATTTAAAGTAACCAATACTAATAAAATCTTGATGTTTTCAGGAAGGTTTGATTCTCAGAGTTTTGCAGTAAGGAAACTGCTTTAATAATTTCTTGGTTACAGAACCATAAACAGAAATTTAAAACTAAACAGACTCATGTAAGTGAAAAACAAAACTGCAAATACTGACCCATCTTTATTGGCTGCATCATCTGTTGGTTTTATACTGGCTGTTGTTGGCTCCACAGAAGGCTTTGAAGTATTAAGGGAATTTGCTGCATTAGAATCAAGTGACATGAGCTGCTGGTTACTTTGAGAAGACATCATTGAGCCAGACAGAGTTCCAGAGATTGGGATGCTATTGAAAAATGCTGTAGAAAAATCCCTAAGCAAAAAGACAAACAACAAATATATTACTCAAAAACACATAAAAGATAATTGAAAAATAGTAATTTTAACTAAACTATTTATTCCATTCTTCCTTTTTCCACATGTGGATACTCACACACAACCTAAATAAACCACCAACACGTAACTTTCCATAGTTGTTTCTCATATCCAAAGGATATTAAAGCCAGTACTAATACAGATATGAATCTACAACACATAATGGTAGATAAGGAGAATTAGCCTGAGCTATTAGAAGTGAGATCTCCTGGCTAAGAGAAGACAGGCCAAAGCTGTCTGTCATAAGGACACACACTTATTTCCAATACATGCTTTATGTGCTGTAAGTCAGAATTCTGAGTTTGCACCAGGGAACAATGACAATAAAAAGATTAAAAAAGATCCCAAAGGATTTTAAAGATGACTTCCAAACATACCCAGTGTCCAGCTGAGCAATGCACAGAGGTGTGATCCTTCTCCGACCGTCTGCGGTTCGCGTTTCAACTTGTTTTTTTAAGAGATTCTGTTGGAAAGTACATTTCATCATCATTTCTGATAAATAGGAAATGCTTTTTTTACTTTTTTTCCAATAAACAAGTATAGTAGAAGAAAGATGTGCCTCAATTAAAAATCTGCTAACAAAGACTGTTTCCCATATCATCTCTGAACCATGCTACTATTGCATAGTCAATCTACATTTTTATTAATACAAGTGTATTTCAATACCATAACTTTTTTTGGACCATTAATAGGTGTTAAGTAGAAGCTCATACAGTACCAAGTACAACAGAATTCTGATTGTGATTACTGCTCTCAGCCTGTACAATAATACACATTATTTTTAATTTGAACATGCACCTTTCCAATCTTCAATCTATCCATCTGTAGAAAAGGCATTTGTGGAGAATGTAATCTGCTCTCCACAGTTAGAGAGTCAAGTCCAAAACATTCTCATCTGTGTGTGTACAGAGTCCTTCATTAGAAGTCGTGTTTTATGTTTAGGAGAGAATTAAATAAAGCTTTCAACCTCTATCACTGAAAAACTGAAGTACAGTTCTACAGCTTCCCTGTTATGAGCTACTTTTGGGTTCCTTCCTGCACACCAAGAATTTTGTATCTGTTGCAGAAACATCCACAAGCCTTTTTCCACAGTCTTATTTCTGCTTAAAAGCACTGTAACTTTTCACCAAGTGCCAGTAACCAACCCTGTGACTCGGGCACCTGGACCCTTCCCAGGCTGGAAGGACACACAAACTGGTTCTGTCATAAGCAGTTTGGTGTTTATCAGCTTAGCACCTGGCACTGCCCAAGAGCACCTACCTTCCTGATGTCCTCCAAACTCTCCCCATTAACCATGCTTGCCACTTTGGGAGCTGCTGCATTCCCAGATCCTTCCCGGATCGACGCGTTCTTCTGATCCACCTGCTGCTGCTGCCTCTGCTGATACTTGAGCATCTCTGGATTCTCAATAATGGTGGTAGACAACTGAGCTTCAGTCATGATAGCCAGGCTTTTACCATAGGTGGACTGGTGAATGTTGCTCTGTGGGTGTTAAAGATGTGAGTGACTGCAACTGCTACCGCGGCATCACTGATTGTAACACCATGGAATCACAAAATCTAATGGAATCCATCAAATGCAATTGCCCTCTGTATCATTTACACACTAGATTTTTTTCTTTCTTTGTGTTTTCAACTAACACTAAGTCAATATGTAAAATAATTGGCACTCAAAGCTCTAGTTGCTAATAGCAATGAGAGGAAAAACAGCCAACAGCAATCAGTTTAAAAAGACTTGCATACATGCAAGTCAAAGAGTAATTTTAAAGTGTTTTGAAGCACCCACTCCTTGTTTCCTTGGCCAAATAATTACTTCAAATGTATAATGATGTGTAAGCAAGTGGATGTTTTCCAAATACTCTTTCCAGAACAGAAACTAATATGACACATTCATTTCTTGACTACTCTCCTTTAATGATTTATAAAGTAGACAAGAACACATCTTCTATAATATGGAAACCAGTCACTACATACTTCAATAAATAGTCCAATATTTTAATTGAATCAATATATCCCTCAAATATGATCACAGGTTGTCTGAGTGCTTACTGTACCTTTTCCTCCTCACTAAGTGGATCCCCAAGTTCATCCTGGGAAAAGTCCAGAAATGCCACAGATCCATCCATGGAACACACCAGGATACCGAGTCCATTAAGGGTCCTGAAGGAAATAAAGGTCCAACTTTGTTTTCAATCTCTTTCATTGATGCAAAGGAGTAATGTGATAAAGTGCCCAATAAAAATCTTAGCATAAGATTTATTATCACAGCAATGCCCAATGGAACCAAAGAACTGGGACAGTGAGGAGATGGGATGAAGGGCAGCAGGAGTCTGTGTGCCAACAGTCCTTGGCAGACTGCACATAGGAAGGTGGCATTGGAACAATACACCCACCCATGGTACGATCAGCACCATGAAAACCTTCGTGAAGGGGTAAATCTGAGCAGTGTCCACAATGAACAACAGGAGAAAATTATAAACGCTCCAAAAGATGTACAAAATCTTCGTGCTAGTGCCAGAGGGTGAAGAAAGGGGCTCTCAGCAGATAAGCAATCCATACACATCTTTTAAGGCCCTATAAACTGCTGTTTGAGGCCCATGGAAGATGAAGGTTCATCATGCATGGGAAACAAGTAACAGATAGTCCATTCCTATAAGAACTCTCTGATCCAAATAAACAAGAAAGGAAGGAGAGGAAACAAGATTCTTAAGGGACAAGCCCTATATGTTGGGTAAATGCCTTTTCTCTAGCAGCATTCTCTCAAGCTACAGCAATCAAAAGAAAGCAAGCTGAACATCTGAGCAGTCCAACAATCTCTGTACTAGGCAAGAACATATGTCTGATTTTGTTATTGTTCATTATTTGTGGTTTTAAGCAAACTGCACATGTCCTTGTAGGTGGGAATGTATTGTAACCCTCTTCTGGAGGTCTCAAAAGGTTTTCTTAGCGACAAGAGAGAGGAGAAACTACACATTCTAGTCAATAGAATTATACTCTTGCATATATAACCTATTATTGCACATTTGAAAAAGTATTAGATGAATTTTGACTGCTCACCCAGACACTTCCAGTTACAGAGCTCACAGAGACAGTAACACAGTGGCTTACAGATCAATTGTTACAGAGAAGGAAGAGGAAAGGAAAGCTGGCAGAACTCTGACATCCTATCCAAGTTACTCCAGCAAGGCTTAAAAATGTATGATGTGCACCATGGCTATGGGGATTTGAAAATATCTACTTTTGTGGTGGCTGGTGCCCTGATAGCATCACATCCACAACAGTCAGCCTCAGAACCATGAACTAGGGAAACCAACAGTACTCCAAGGTAGAAAATGGTAACATCTTGTTGAGAGTTTTCTGCTTGCTTAGCAGACAAAATTGCTGAGTTCTTATTGACCTCTGGAACCAAGCAATTGTTCCGTGAAAACATAATCATTTCAAGATATTATGATGATGGATCCAAGTCTAAAACTCTGAAAGAGAAATGACAGATATAACAATATAATAGTATCAGATTTCTCTGAATTTACTCAGTCTGTTTTCAGAATGGAGCATGTTTCTGGGAACATTCCATATTATTGACATTTTAGCCATCCGTTTCAGTTTGTAAACAGGATATAAAATATCAAGCTTCCTGATGATCCTTTGTCTCTCAAAGATGCCACAAAACCATTTCCTCAGAAACTGCAAAATATTAACCAGCTATTACTCCCAATGACTTCATGCCATGAAAAATGTGCAAACTGCAGATGGAGAAATAAAAAACACTACAGGAAAACAAAACTATTCAAAGCTATTGTAGTGCAGCAATAGCAGCACTTCTCATGAAACATTCCTCTTGCTGGCTCTCTAGCCTTAATCTGCTAATGAAAGAAAAATGTTTTGGTTTTGAAAACTTTATCTTGGTTCACTGAGCTTCGTGGCAAAATCCACAGAGCACACAGAGAGCAGGAAGTTATACTGTGAGCTTTGACATTCACAGCATAAACCCACCTGGATGGTCACAACTATTAGGGCAGATTTTCACAAGTCAGGAAGCAATAGAATTAAGATGGCCTATGGAATCAGCTGTGTGGCTATTATGAAAAAAATATTAGGCATTTTCTTGTACATAACCCTTAACCCTCTAAATCACCTGCTGTATAGGTGCAGAGGTTTTTTTAAATACCCTTTACTGAGTGGTCTCATGGGCTTTTTTGCCCTTATTATTTAAGTCTTGAAGCGAACGAAGAACTATTAACTTCTGCATTTTTATGACTAGGCCTTAGGAAGAAAGCAGGAGAGGAGAGAGTACCACTCACTGCAGAAAGAAGAAAATAAGGCTTGGAACAGTAGACTGCTGGGAAAGTGGATTGTCCAACCAGCTTCTCACAGATGTAATGCACATAAAACTCACCAAGTCCACCACGTCATGTTACAAAATAGACATTCTGTGAAAAAATATCAGTGAATCATAACAAGTAGGAACTCATTCCACAAGTATTTTACTGTGTCATTACTAAACACATTAATTTTTATTCAGTTTTAATGTTATATAATGTCCAATGACCACATGCTAACTGCTAACGTTACTACCAAAGATGTTGCAGCAGAACCAAAACCTTCAGGAATCAATTACTTGTGTTCCAATCACAAGCTGTACTGTTTTAAGGAATTTCCAGATAATTCTGGAAAACACCTAAAGTTGATGACAATACTTTGGTTTCTGTAACAAACAGCAGAAATGAACTTACCAGGAAATGTCCATGATTGACTTGTCAAACAGCTCATGTATGACAACTAAAGGTCGTTTCAGACATGTGAGCTTAAAAAAAACAATAAACAACACTCATAAATGTAGAAGCTCTACACTGCCACAGATATTACCTCATTACACTCTCCCAGAGCCCAACAATATCCACAAACAAGGTGTGGCCTGGAGACATGCCCTGCATGCCTGGTGGGGCAGCTGAAGAACCAACTCACCCATTCCACTGCTGGGACAGAAAAGCTCTGGAGAGGAATAGCTGACATTCAACTCTCCCTTCTGAAACACAGACTGAATTTCTAAATCACCTTTGCCTTTCCATCACAGCCACAGAACACCCTCCACCACTTAAAAAGCAATTCCACGGATGCGAAAGAGCTTCTATTCTAAGCTGCTCTGAGATAAGGGGTTGCAAACTGCCAGCACAAGAGGAAGACACAAAACAGATCAGGTTTCCACGTCCTCACTCACTCTACTTGTCTAAGAAAGTGAAGCCTATGAAGAGCAAAGGGAATTTGACTCACAACTAACTTTAAGAGGATCCCTCTGCACTTATGAATCAGCTTAGTAATAAAGAACTGAATATGAAAATGCCCAATAACCTGTTCTAAATCAGACATTCTAAGCTCTTTAATGTTAAACCAATGGACTTAATATCCATAGTGTATAGTACAACTGAAATGAAGCCAGAGCAGTCGATGTGGCTGAGAAGTTTTATGCTCATGGGTTCACAGTGTAGCTGTCACCTTCAGTACTTCTCTGTGCTTCCATAGGTCTGTGCTCTATACATATCTAGTAAGCTCTTCAGGTCTATAACTTTGCACCTCTGTAATCCCTAATATAACCTCGACAGCCATTCTAAATGAAATCTTTATAGTATAAATAGACAGTAAAATATACTGAGTGATACTCTGATATGGGTATGCACTGGTAGCACTGCCAGAAACAGATTTAGTGCATCCAGCAATTGATGGATAAATATCACACTGGAATCTATAAATAGCACACTGGAGTTAGCAATTGGTGTGTTCTGGCACATGTTCTCATCACAAAGCTTTACAAATCAGTTAAATTTATCCCCTGTATTTTGCAGTTGCCAAACAACCCGCCTTGCATTTATAAATGTGAGAACAGCTACTATTCTCTTAGCCAGAATAACAATTTTAGTGTAGATTTTAAAGTAAAACCCAAACTAGATGTCAATAGCTTGTAAAAAAAAAAAAGTATACTTAAAAACCTCCTTCACTTTCACATTCCTTTCCTTTGCAAAGACAGAAGACAAGTAAAAGACACAGGAAGGAAACAGGGCTGAATTTATTAACTGTGGTAACACATTATGCCCCTTAACAGTTCCTCCCCCTTACCAGGGCACATACTCTGCCACTGGTTCCTAACTGCTCTTGGTTTTAGAGAAATTAATTAATAGCAATCCACTTCCTTCCCCTCCAGCTAAACCTGCAACAACAGAAACAAAAAACCCTGAAATGCACCCAAATATAAGACCTAATGCTGTACACGTAACCTTTGTGCTAAACCCCAAGTTACCCAAATGATAACTTTGAACATCAGTTCAAAGGAGCAAAGGAAACACTTACCCAGACAGAAAGAGATCGGTCTTTACTACCAACAGCACAACAGCAGTAGGGACAACTTGACTTGGTGGAGCTCCCATTCTTCTGTTTCTTTTTGAAGATTTTTGGATTGAATTTCTAAACAAATGAGATGCCCAAATTTTATTACAGTAATTACATTTTAGCAGAAGATCTGCTTTAAAGGCTAATTTTCCACTTAAGAGTGAAAAAGAAACATTTCATAGGAACAAAGTTTTGAACCAGACACTATAAGAGCACTGAGAAAAGCTGCAGGGGCTTTCTTAAGGGGCTTTTTGAATGCCTTAACAGGAATGGCAAATAATATTAATTTTAGTAGGGATCTAGTAAACCTACACCACTTTAACCAAGTCACTGAAGGCCTAACAAAGCCCATGTTAGGCATTCTTGACATGCTCCTGTACTGCCCCTTGTCTTGTTCATTTCCATCTGGTTCTCTTATCACACCAGCAAGCTGATTGCTACCAACATGTCAAGTTGACATTTTTTAACCACCACCATGCATTTGCTTTACTAATCTTGATGCCTGTCTTCACCTCTTGTCCCATTTATACACAAAATTATCAAAAAGTGCATAACAGAAGTTTTACTTCAGGGGTAAATGACTCTCACTCACTCACCACTACTGTAACTGCCTTCCGATGCCCTACAAAATCCATGTTGGTTTTCCATCCATCCCTCTCAATGATCTGAGCAGTGGGTCCAGAATTATTCATGGCATGAGCAGAAACAAGATAGTGACCATCAGGCGACCAGCTAAGACGCAACACATGAGTTGTCCCTCCACACTGACAAAAAAAACATACCAGAGCTTTAAAAGTGTTTGGCAAACAAACCATAATAGTTAATACAAACTATTTAAATTTTACATTTAGGGAATATGATTACAAAGTAAGTTTTTTGTGAACATTAATGATCTTACACACAATTCTTAGCACTTGGTCATGTTTACACAGGTGATGAAGTGTAACTTAAGAAGCCCTATCAAAAGGGGGAGAAAGGAACCCAGAGAACTTTTTTACAGGAAACAAAAATGTTCCATCTTTTTGTATATGTTCCCTCAATAATTATAACAGTCCCAGTTAATGACAGGGCTGCAGCACAGCAACTGCTAATGATGAGACTTCAGTTTGCCACAGCAGCTCACACGTGAATTTAGGCAGTTACAGTCTACTACAAAGAGTAACTGTACTAATCACAACACCATAAGATCACTGCACAACACTCCACTCAGTAAGCACCAGATTCTGTCCCCAAGTATTTGCTCTGTTGATCAAAGTCACCAAGTGACAGCCCTGTGATGCCAGACCAAAGATCCCTCCAAAGAGCTTCTCTCATTTCTGACAGTGGCCAACAGAAGATGCTTAGGGAAGAAGGTAAGACTGCTGTAACCAGGGTGCCAATACTTCCTTGGAACAACCAATACATTTCCAGAAATTTACTGAATTGTTTACATAACCCACATAAACCTTTGGCATTCCCAATATCCACTGGCAATGAGAGTCTCCAGTCAACCACATTTTGTGTGAGAAAGTAGTTCTTTTTTCCCCCCTTTTGAACCTGCCACCTGAGAACTTCATTTCATTCAGCACTGCTAAATTAATTCATGTGTCAGCAGAACCAGAGCTGTTCTAGTTTTCTCTCATTCTCAAGGAATCCCCTTTGAACAGTCCCCCATTCTGAGGTACCTCATCGAAGGGTTTTGTGATGCTGGTTTCCAGCTGCCAGTCCATGGTCCTCCACACCTTGAGGCTGCGATCGTCGGCCTGCGAGGCAATGTACTTCCCCACAGGGTCCCAGGTCAGCCCCTTCACCAGGCCAGAGTGCCCCTTCAGAGTGGCCAGAATTTCTGTGCAGGCAAAAATTGAGAACAGGGAGTAGTTACTGAAATCTCCTTTAGGACAGACTGTTGAGAAGATTTACCAGATCTTTTTTTGAAGTAGAGTATTAAATATAATTTTCTTTACTGTACAAACAACCAAACTGGAACCTGTGCTTAAGTTAACACTGGTATAAAAAAGTGGTAAAGAGAACTCTGCCCAGAATAAGGGGTACAAAACTCTTTGTAAGAAATAGCTCAGAGCAGAAAGACCAACAAAGCCCAGGCACTTCAGAATAGAACTTTGAAGCTGTAGAAAAGCAGCACTTGAACTGGAATTTCAGTTAAACATTCACCCTTTCCTCCACACCCAAAGATTATCACAACAAATTCAGCTTTGTGCAGCAAATGTGAACTAAGTCAAAGTTTTGACTCGACAGACACACAAGCCTGGCAGACCTGGTAACCTATTTTCAGTCACTCTCTTGCTTATCAGACTGTGGGAGGAGAGGCTGAGAGGGTACACAGCCAGCTTCAAAGTGTAAAAACTCTGGGATCAGTATTGGAAGCCAGCTTCAAATAAATGGCATGTAAATAAAATACACGTAATAATGACTGTCTGTAAAATGAGCAGCACAGCCTGAATGCAGCTGTTGTCTCCAGCAGGGTGGAACCCAGTGCTCATTGCCATCCAAACCTGGACAGAGGACTGACCTGCCAGGTTGCAAGTGTGTCATCTCAAAATGCCAGCCATTCCCCCAGAGAGAGGCTCAGAGTCAGTGAAACACGCCCAAGGAGGAAGAGTTTGTCACAACACTGCACACATTTGCCCATCTGACACAGGAGAGTTCTCACCTGGAAATTTGACAGCATTCCAGATGACAACAGTGTTGTCAACACTACAGGATGCCAGCCAGGCATCATGGGGAGACCATGCTACATCCATCACATCTGTTTGGAAAAAAATAACTTCCATTAGGAAAGAAGCTGATGGTAATCAGAAAACCCAGAAATCTTTGAATAAAGAACTGGCATGGCAACATTTTGCTCTCACTGAGAAATTATTCTCATTTCACCAGAGCAGAAGGTAGGACAGAACACAGCAACAGTTGCTGGGAGTTAGGCTCTCCAACTTACACTGTTCAATGGGGATCAAAAAAACATCCAAGGCAGAGAATGCAATGTTCAGTGATTGTAGGAAGTACTAATGCCTAAAGAACTCTGTCCTGTTTTGGATAAAAAAGTAACAGAAGCTACCACAATCCACTCACTTCATTCCAACATGCATGGAGCAACCACAGCGATGGCCACCTTGATTCTAATCACAGCTCATGTCAGCAGGTGCAAAACACATCTGAAATTACTTGTTTATTCATCTTTTGCACTGCTCTGCAGTTATTTTTTTTTTAAATAAACATTAACATTCTTTGGTTTACAAAATCTTCATCCTTTGCCAACCAGATTATTCACTGCCAGTGTGAACATTTATTTAAATAAAAATACAGTTTATCTTCCTTTATTCAAATTCATTTTTAAGCTAGAAAATAGCAAAAACTAAGTTTTGTAATAGCTAATTCTTCTGTTACATAGTTGCCAGCAGTTACTTGTGTGAAAATCACACTTGATTAAAAATTGTATTTTCTTTTACATTTTTATTGTTGCTCTTAAAAGGAATTGCTGACTTGCTACCAAATAAAAATGTTTTGAACAAACCACTGTGACGCTGAAAAACTATTTTCTTCCGAATACATTCAAATCACGTTCACTCAGCACCTTCTAACTTACCCCCTGAATGGCTTCTGAGGATTGATACACACCTCCACTGCTCCACATTAGTGAGTTTGCTACTAGAACCAAACACAGTGCTAGGTCCAATGTACCTAATTAAAATAGAAACAATTAGCGACAGAACCACCTCAAGTTCTTCTTGGAAAAAAAATGAGCTGCACAGTGCACTTCTATTAATCAGTTATTCCTACAGTGAAAATGGAAAGGGAAAAACCCGTGGTTTTTTAGAGCAAGTAATTCCAGTTATTAAAAAATTAGCTTCGATAAAATGTACAATTTCTTTTTAGGGTGACTCTTCAAATCTCACCAGGAAGCTTTGTTCAAGAACAGAAGAAAACGTGTCAGCTCCTCCAGAGGAGAGAGACCCCCAGGCAGACACACACTGCAGCACCAGGGATGTGGGGTCACAGGGTTTGGCTCCTCGTGCACCAAGAGAAGCTCTGAGTTTCCAACAGGCCAGCACTGAGGAAACACTGAGGTGTGACAGAGAAACCCACCAGAACTCCAGTAGGAAAGTGAGGAGAAAGGAAGGTGCTTACGCCGCTCGTTTCCACACCATGATCAGCTTGTCGTCCCCCCCCGAGGCCAGGTACACACCATTGTTGGACCAGCGCACACAGTTCACACAGGCTGCAAGGGACACAAGGGAGTTTGGCAGATGAAATATGGGAACAAGTGGTTCTGGAGTGGGGACAAACATCACAACAAGCAAAACCTGACAGGGGACATTTAGGATTTAAGTGTGCTTTTTCCACTCAAAGCAGTTACTGTCTGCTTTAGATAAATGAACTGGTACTTATCTGCCAGTAGCAGTTGAGGAACTTCTCACTTAAAAAACCCTTATTCCTTATCTAAAAAAGCTTCACCAAAAGTAGCTCAAAGGAAGAAACATTAATATTCATCTAATGAAGGACACTGCTCCTGGTAAATGAGGTGGGATTAAGAGGGCAAAGAAGGAAAGGGATATTCCTTCTTTATTCTTGAATAAAGAAGGGACAACTTGTCAGGTACCCACACTGATTCCAAATGTAATGTGCAATAAATCCAGAATAATTTAGAACTATAACCAATATACTTCATATGAGGTTTATTTTACACTTATTTCTTCTCTTGCCCTTTCCTTCAGAGCTCCCCAGTTTCTCAGGATGTGCATTATCAAATACTTTGTGGCCACAGCTGAAAAAAAGCTTATAGGGAGGAGATTTCCAAAGGTATCTACATTTCTCTGCATATTTCCCCACATTTTAACATTTTCTACTGAATATCTTCAGAACTATATAGCCAAAGTATGAGACCACTCTGCTGTATTTTATTGATTCTTCATCACTGGACAGAGCACAGTTTTTACAATTACACATGTGTAATGCTTAAGCTTTGGCAAATTACCAGTAGTCAGTAAAAAAAGATAAAAATAATAGAAAAAAAAACCAACTCTGTTACCTAAGTGATTGTCCATCTGACAAAGCATCTTGGGAATATTTTCATTCTTTTCATCTTCCTCTTTCAGGACAGGAGCCATATTCCAGATCACAACTTTGCCAGAATCCTGACCTGTAAGAAACCAAAAAGCCCCCCCCTTTCAAATACATGCAAAAAAGCTTTTCAAATTAATCTCGGTCCCAGAACAGATGCTAAAATATAGGCATTACTGCAGTGTGAATTTTGGAAACACTTGAATACAGATGCCATTTTGATACAATTACACCAAGTCATACTGTACATAACTGATATCAACTACAGGGACAACTAAAATTGTATTTTAAAAGAGAAAAGATATATTAAAATACTAAATTGCAATTATTGTAGCCAACATAAAATTATTCACTATTGTGAACCAAGTAATATTTCTGCATGTATTTCTTAAGCTATTCCATTTATATAATTGGATTTTTCTGTCCCAATAGCTCTACTACTTAGCAACTCAAAAAGCCCAACTGCACATTCAGTTCCTCTTCAAATAAAAAAGAAATTTGGCCATGACTCAATTATTGCAGCTACTATCTCAACGATGCCCAAGAGGACGAGCACATCAGGACAGTGAACCCTGCCTTCTGCAGGAACAACAGCACTTTTCAATACATTTTAATGACTTACAGAATCATCTGTTTCTTAGAGATAAAAGTGATGTCTTTTCCAAAGGGTCAAACTGATGAGGCGCAGTGAAGGCACACAATTATTATTATTAGAGCCCAAAATTCCACGTTTTATCAGCACACAGACATACCTTGTCCTCCTGTTGCAAACTTGGTCCCATCTGGGTGAATGTCCACTGAAAATATTGGCTTTCCTGGAATTAGAGAACAAGCAGCAACACACTGAGTTGTTTTACAGTCAAGAGAACTGTAATGCCAGAGCCACCATAACTCTTCTGGTTGGCAACTTTCTTGCTCTAAAAGCTGCAGTTGTAGGAATGACAGGAGCTGAGAGCAGCCTGGCACAAAGGGCAGCCCAGGAAAAGCCCCTCTGGAAGTTGCCATTCCACAGCAAACCAGGGATAACCCAGGACATTTAATCCAAATGCCAAATACCTCAAAGCAAAACAACACCAGAGTGCCAAGGAGGCAAAACTGTATTTGAGTATGGAATTTCTTCCAGGTTTCTACAGTTCATTAGCTGATGACCTGAAGCAAGTTTTGTTTTGGTTTCTGTTTTTGCTTTTCTAAAATCCTCTCCGATCTCAGGCATCTGCTGGTCACTTCCTCCATTATCTCAAAATAATAGAGAAGGAGCCACAATTTGATAGCAACCACTTCCTTCCCAAGGCCCATGTCTCCATCAGATTGTGTTGTCAGATCCTGTGGAAAGCAGCCAAAAGGTACAAGGTCCCTGTTTCCAAGTGACCAAAGCGTTCCCATGCCTCTAACTGCAGATGTGTTGAATTTCCCAACAGTGATGATGCATCAAAACAAAATGCAAGTGGTACTTAAGCAGCAACACTAAAATCTAACATGGTGTGTTTTAAGACATTCTAACCTCTTGCAATAATATCTAAAAGAAAATAAGCTTAAATTATTGAAGCTCCCAGCATCACATTGCATGAGGAAGCAAACCAGGTTCATTAAAACCAGAACACCTTATGATAGAGCAGATGTCCCGTGGGCTTATTTGTTTAAAGACACCAAACATACATTACATACTTAAAGAAATACCAATAATGAAACAAGCTTGGAACAAAAAGTTCCAAGTAAGAGAATTAAAAACCCAAGGAAAAGGTCCCATCTTTTTAAAAAATACACCAGCAGAAGAATAAAAGCCATTTTGAATATTGCATCATTTTTGTTTGCAATCAATGAAATATAAACACAATTTTAAGTGAACTTCTACCACAAAATTAATGAGTTTCTATTCAATTTGCTTTCTGCCCATCTAATGCAACATCCAATGTGACTCACAAATCAATTCAAATATTTACATTCCACCATTACAGCTTGGAGAGATAAACTCTGTGCCTATATTTAAACAAGAGCAGGCTCCAGTTTCTACAAGTTGTTATACACAAACAGCACCTTGGGGCTTGCAAGGGTTTCTTGGAATGGCAAGGGACCTCCTTTCCCTCAGGGAGCAGTGTTTGCCTGCATGAGCCATCTTTAAGCACCTGGGCTCTCAAAACCCCCTGTGCTGAATATGTTCAGACAACTGGATTCCTCTTCAGAGAGGTACTGAATGGAACACTAGGAGAGGGAAGCAAATCACACCAGCTGTATCTTACAGTCATCTGTTCCTGCCCCCCCATTAGATTGCACTTTGAATATTCTACCTTGCTCTAAGCCAAAGAAACATGGAAGAGAACACAACAATAATGAGAATTTCATGCAATGTCCAATAAACTCACACTAGGGGCATGACAAACTTACAGAAGGTGCATCTGAAGAAATATTTCCAGTAAGTATTCAGATAAGCGACATTAAGAACTCTAAGACAAAAACCTACAGAGCCCCCCAAATGTGTTTTTACCATAAATACGTGGCCCACAATTCCCAGGTGTGCTGAACATCCCAGCTCCAACACTGCCTTCCAGTGTCTGTGGAGTGTGTGCCCGTGAGCATCACTACACTCATTCTAGTCCATTCAGGAAAGGAAAAATCCCAAAGCTGAGTGAGGAGAGGGCAAGGCTGGAATGATGGCAGCTGGGTCTGGAGTGTGGAAGAGCCAGCCTTGCTCCAACAGCAGTGAACAGCCCTGTGTGCCTGTGCAGGGATTGAGGGAACAGAAATGATCAGTCTCCAGCACACACAGTGAAAACTCTGCTGACCCTGCTCTGGAGAGGTTCCAGAGCCAAGGGGAGGCCCAAGAGGAGTGACAGAGACTCCCTGCATGCAGGATGCCTGGAGGATCCAGAGCCCTGGGGTGTTAAAGGGGCTGACTAAACCCCCGATTTTACCCTGCACTCCCCACCCCAAGGACAGCAGTGTGGCAATGTCACACAGTCCTGCACCCCCTGGCACCACTGACAGCACTTTACAGACGGAGCTGCTGCCGAATGTCTCTTCTGCAGGAGGTGAAACTATGACAAAGTGACTTGGCCAAACTCATCCCAGCAGGTCAGCAGCAGAAATGGGAATAAAATGTGGGACTATCGAGGCCCTGCGTGGTGCATTATCCACCAGGCAGAGGATCCCAGAGCTCTCCAAAGGACCCCTGCTGCAAATCACTCGGCTGAAGCCTGTTTTCTGCAATTGTTGGATGTGTTCTAAACTGCTACAGATTTCAAAGGCACACCCATAACAAAAGGTGCACCCTTTAAAGAAATAAGGAAAGAAGTCACAGATCTAATCTCTTAGATTAGATTTAGGCTGAAAGTTTTTATTCAGCTGCTCCTAAGTGTGCTCTCACTGAAGATAAACAGAGGCACAGGACATTCTGCCCACGGGCAGCCAAAGATTAAGATGTAAATGCTACACTTGTTTAGATTAACCAAGCAGAAATGTAAAAAACAACTCAAATAAAGTATTTCCACAATTTTTCACTTCACTACAACCTTTGGTTACAAGTCTGGGTCCATCTGCTGCCTACACAGTCCCTGGAGAGCAGGCCAAGTAAGGATGCAGATGAACAGCAACTCGAGGCTTGAGTGACTGTTGCAAAACCTGCAGCACGGACACAAACACAGCACCACGTGCAGAAAGGCAGCTGTAAAGTTGTATCTGTGGTTTTTAACTCAAAGCACGCTTTTCCAGCCTGAATAAGCTGGTCTCCACCTTAGTCTTATTCTAGATCCCAATCAGCTACGTGAGTCCATCTAATGACATTTAGACATTAACAGGGCACACAGTTTGCAGTGGAAATGAAGCTGTATCCAGGCTCTGAGGACAAAACTTGCACAAACTCAAGTGAGCTCTTCACGTTAGATTTCTTCTCACTGCCTCACCAGGAGCAGTACAGGTATTAACCTGGAAACTCATCCTAAGCAGTGTAAGTACATAACACTGATGCTACCCCGCGTTTGCCACACCAGGGAAGCACAGAGCCTTCTGTCAATACCAACACTTCACTCTGAAAGCGTCTGAGCTCACAGATCTCTAAAAAACCCCCAGAGGACTGGCAGACAGGAGAGTACAGAAATTCAGGGAGTTGTTTTGAAAGTACTGCTGGGAGAAACCTTTTTGCCCACGGAGACTGACAGCTCAGTGCATGTGGGGACTCCGAGAGCGAACCTGCCGCAGTGAGAGCAGCGCGGTCAGTGCCGTGCTCCGGACACCGCTCACCCCGCGGGGCACCGCCAGCGCCGACCGCCCTGCCCTCGAACACCTTCTGCGCTGTCTCAGGTACGGAGCTGCCCGGGCGGCGGGAGCGGCTCCCGCTCCCCCCGAGCCCCGCAGCCGCCCCCGCCCGGGCTGCGCCCCGCGCACACGCCGTGCGCGGCGGGACGGGCCCGGGGGCTGCCCCGGCACGGCCCCTCCGCCCCGCCCCAGAGCCCCGGCGCCGCTCCGGGACACACCAGCACTTGTTGCGGCCGCTCCGGGCCCGCCGGGGCTCCGGGCCCGGCCAGGGGGTGGCCCGAGCTCGGCCCGGGACCCCGCGAGCGCCG
>NW_020884906.1:381090-392528 GCF_003945725.1 Corapipo altera
CCCGGCACCGCCCCCGGGGCCGCGGGGAGGGAGCCCGGGCAGTGCCCCGTGCCTGCGGCGCCTGCCGAGCCCGCTCCAGCCGCGCCTCAGGGCTGCTCCCCGCCCGGGGTCCCTCGGCGGGCCGGGCCTGCCCCGGCCTCCCGCACCAGGAGGAGCCGGTGCGCGGGCACCTGGTTCGCCCTCCCATAACACTGCTGAGATCTGAGTAACATCCCTCCTAATCTGAACGGCGGTGCTTTTGTCTCTCCCAGACCAACACCTTCATCGAGCCATTGTCAGAGCTTAAAATTACTGTAACCTATCTAAAAAAAAGTCTGTGTTTTGCTCCTCGGTATCCTGTGGGCGCACAACACCGACCAGCCTGGGTTTGGGGTCAGTGACCTTGCTGGAGAGTTCGAGGTCATTTCTGGGCAAACGCTGGATCCTGCCCGGAGTTGAGATGGTTCAAAACTCATCACTCACTCCTGACTAACAAGTAGCTCTTGTGCCACTAGAGTCGGTTTCTCCTCATGCTTTATGTTCCTGTTCCTCCTGCAGCTCCTGGCTGCCCCAGAGGGGCCTGCTCCGAGGGAGTCACTGGCAGAGCTCTGTGCTGACCCTCAGGACATCCCTCCCTGTGAGGTGAGTGCAGCTGCCTTGGAGTTACAGAGCAGTGTTCTCATCCACGGGGAACACAAATCTTCCCAAGTCCAAATTAACCTTTACCTGTGCACGTTTAAATCTCCATATGCCAAAGCAGTTAAGGACTGTTGGCCTCTTGAGGGGAGTTCAGTGGTGACATGATTATCACTCTGTGCTCATATGTAGCATTTGCTTCCTCAGCAGCTGGAAATGTGGGATTTATGCAGTGCTCCAGATTTCCCTGCTGGCAGTGAAAGCCTGGCTGAAGCAGCAGTGCATTGCTGTGAAGGCAAAGGCAGCCCACCTTCGTGTCATTTTGGTGTCCATGTTTTGTTTTGATGCACTAGACTTAAAGTACCTGTTAGGCAGCTGTTAGCTACCCTCAGAGAGGGGCTGTTTCACACCATAAAGGTTGGTTGTTCAGTCTGCAAGGCAGGAATGACACCCTCATGTGCTCTGTGAGGGTCAGTTTGTGGAGTGTGCCATGGTATCTTGGGTGTACAGGATTTGCATGGAGAAGTACAACAGGAGAGTAACATCTGCAGCCTGAATTTGGCTCCAAATGTGGAAATTTTAGAAGCATTTTAAAACCACTCACTCTCTGCTTTAATGTGAAATGACAGGAACATTTGTCCAAGGCCAGGCTGGATGGGGTTTGGATCAACCTGGTCTAGTGGAAGGCATCCCTGCCCATGGCAGGGGCTTGGAACGTCACTGTCTCGTGGAAATTCCACTACTTGAATAAAGTTCATGGCTGGAACTTTTATTAGGGACTAAATTAAGCAATGGGAAGGAACAGTCCTTGGAAAACTAAAGTGAAAGTTGCTGGTGTTGAATCAAAGGACAAAATATTTTTTACTATTTCCCTTGTAGAGCACAACCAAAGAAGAAGAAGAAAGTGGATGTGAGGAGAGAGCAAGCACAGAAGGATCGTATGAAAAAGAAGCTTAAGAAGTTGGAAAAAGCTGCCCCAGAACTGATTCCCATTGAGGATTTTATAACCCCACTCAAGTACTCAGACAGCAACAGGTCAGTGGCTCTGGTTTTACCACATGCCTGCATTCATAGTGAGTTTCCTTCTCTGCACAACTGCAGCCAGCCTTAGCACAAAACCTTATCCACTTCCATAAGGACAAAAACATGAAAAGGAAATTTTATTTGTTCTTGCTAAAAGTAGTGAAAAAACAGTAACATGAATTTCCTGTTAGAATGACTGGGGTGTCCTTGCAGACAGACTAAATTATTAGTAAATTAAATGTATTCTCTGGGTTTGGTGGTTCTGTTGCTGTTGTTGTTTTAGTGGTTTGATTTTTTTGATTTGGTCTTTGAAGTCAGGCTGTTTGTCTCTCACAATGTTACCCCACTCTTTGCCAGGGTGCGAAGCCTTCCTGCTCTGTCTCCTGAAGAGACTGAGAGAAGAGTTTTACTTCTGAAGAAGTGGTGTTTGTTTAAGCAGAAGCAAGATGAGGCAGAAAAGAAAGGAATTCAGCGCCTTGTGGAGTCTCAGCAAGAGGCACTAAAGGAACTGCGCCTGGAATCCGAGGAGCTGTACCAGGCAGCCATCCGCCGGGATGAGGGGCTGCTCCCCTTCCAGAGGGATGGACCCACCTACACCCCCCCCCTTCCTGGCTATGACCCACCCGAGGGAAAGTGCGTTGACATCACCAAGGTGTACACACAGTGAGGGAGGAGCTGCTCAGCAACTGAAGGAAGGACTGAAGGGAGAAAGAACACACAATTCTTCTGCAGCTTACAACGCTGCAGGTGTGTGACTGTAAATAAAACATTAGGGAAGTATCTGTGTGTTTGGATGTTTTTAGGAATTATCCAGGTAGTAAGACACCCAGCCAAGCTACACAACCTTACCCAGTGACAAAGCCAGGGTTTTTTTATTTTATTATATTGCCACATAACTCGTGTAACCAAGGTTCCATGGGTTTGCCCTAAACCAAACCAGATCTCTCTCTACATTTGTTTAAACCTTTATTTTTGTAGTACTTTTGAATACTAGCACAACACACACCATCATTCAAGAGTAGTTCCATAAAGGGGCAGTTTCAGGGGCTGCAGCACCTCCCCATCAGGTGAGAAGCTCTTAACCCACAACAATCCTGTTCTGGGAAATGCCTTTTAAATGCCAGTGGTTGGGATTGTCCTGAACTGGTGGGAGGATTCCCAGCTTGTTTTTTCCTATTTGCAGGCCTGGGGTTGGTACCTTGTTCCAAAAGTGCACACCACCAGCTGGTAGGGGAAGAGGCCCTGATCTAGCAAGAGGAGCTGGATCATGTGTGCATTAATTTGGGAGTTGCCTGCTGAGCTGCTGAGACAAAATCCTAAAGTGTAAGATAGCAATACAAGACCGGACACAAATTAAGCACCTCAGCTCTCCCTTTAAAAAATACTCAGCGTTTAAATAAACTCTCAGTACTTTTGAAAGAGTGCTCAAGTATGGCAGGGCACAGCTACAGCTGTATAACTTCAAGATGACACAGAAGAAAAAAAAAGGCAGCACAGTTCTGAATTGTGTATTAAGTTATGACCAAACACAGCAAACAATCTTCCTAATTTGGTTTGTCCTGGTCAAGGGGTAGATACCAGTCTGGTGGGGGGCTCTTCCTCAGTGTCCACACCGGAGCATACTTCTGGCTTTCCATCACTCGAGCTCTTTCACTCTTGCACAAAGCTTCCTGAAACAGAGGAAAAATATTACCATGATCGTGTTGGATATTCCAGTCCTACAGAGCCCATTTCCTGTTGTGACTATCTGAGATAAAAGAAGAAATTTATCATGCTTAAACAGAAGTGCCAAATGCTATCTAAGTAAGCCAGGATACAGGTTTTTAACTAAGTCATATTTTGCCTGTGCCTCCTGCATTACGAAGAGAACTACCAGTTCTGTGCAACCCTCCCCGCCAAGGGCTTTCCCGCCCGGCTGCAGGGACGAGTTACGCTGTAGCCTTTGCTGCAGGGCCCGAGTCCTCCAGCGTCCGTGGGGCTGTAGCCAGAGGCGTTTCTGGACACCGCAGGCACACGTTTTGCCTGTAACGTCGCAGCTTTTCCTATCAGGAAGGGAATGTCACAGTAACTGAAATCAAGGGCTTTGCAGCAGAACACTGAAAATGCTCCCTGGATCCTTAAGCGGATGTCGAGACAATCCTACGCACCCGCTTTCCCAAGCCCTCCCCGCAGCCGCAGCAGCCCCGGGCGGTACCTGCGCGGCGGCGGCGCGGTGCCGCTCCCAGGCCCGGCAGGCCTCGTAGTCCTCCCGCCAGCGCCCGCAGGCCGGCAGCTCCCCGTGCGCGTAGTAGTGGTGGAAGGCGTGGCGCAGCCCGCGGCAGTGCTTCCACTCCCCCCAGTAGTCCTCGCACGGCCGCGGCGGCTGCGGGCGGACACAGGGCCGGGCTGAGCGGAGCGGAGCCGAGCCGAGCCCCGCGCCCCTCACCCGGCCCCGCGCCCCCTCACCCGCCACGAGCCGCCCGCGTCCGCCATGCCGCGCCTCCGCCAATGGCCGCCGCGCTTACGGCGACACGCGAGGGCGCGGCCAATGGCGAGGGGCGGCACAAAGCGGCCCCAGGCCGGCGAGCCAATGGCCGCCCGGCGGGCGGCGCGCGAGCAGCGGCCCCTCAGAGCGAGCCGGGACGCGGCGGGAAGGAGGCCCCGCTTCGCTCCGTCCGAAATCACCACACGGGGACGCGGCTGGTTACCAGGGGCCTTTACTTTCAGCACAGCGCAGAGGTTGCCCCCGCGTACCCTCGGGTGACACCCACACGGCCGTTCCAAAGCAGGGCAGCGCAGCTGGGTCTTGCCTCTCCCTACACCTGCCATTAGATTGCTACGTTATAGTATCTGAACTATTAAAAGGCATGTTAATAATTATAAATATAAAAAGCACTTACAGGGGGTTTGCTTAAAATGGTTGAGAACCCAACACCTGAAGCTAAAGCTCAAGGAGACTCCCTGCACAAAAGTCCTAAACACCAAAGTGTCAGCCTTTACCTGCACCACACCAAAAAAGCTTATCTGAAATTGTGGCAAAATTATATATAGAGGGAGGAAAATACCAAGCAAAGAGTGACATGAGACCATCATCACTCAGGATAGGAGAGGAGGATGTAGTCTAAGAACTGGATCTTTAGTAAGTAAGAGCTTGTTAGTTTTACTTCTCAAGTTGATCAGAGATCTACGTTCACCTCTTTACAACACATACAGAAAGCTCCTTCCAGATTCCCAGGACTCAATTTTCAACTGAAAATTAAGACGATCTGACAGCTCCAGTTTTAAACATGAAACCAAAACCAGTAAGAGGGTTCCTATGTTGCAAAACCATCTCTCCTCTCAACTGTAATAACTAAGATCCAATATGCTGCAACTGTTACTTTATTTTCCTCCTAACTAACTGAAGGTACCACAGCCTAGGGCTTCCTTCCCTTTTTGCGCAGGGACTGGCCTTCTCCTGAAAAGGCAATAAACCGGCTTCCAGATTCATCCTGGAGAAAGGAAAGAGGGAAAAAAGGTTGTTACCTCTTTGCTCAGTGCTTGTGTGTGATGAAAGCTGAACGATCATTAGCAAGAACATTCCATCAGAGCAGCCACTGACTGCAGACATTTCCCATTCTTAATCTAGACATTAATACTTTTTTTCTTCCTGAAAATAACATAGGAGTACTTCGGTGGCCTTGCAGCCACCTGAAATGAGGGTGTACTGGCTCATTACACACCAGGCCCATCTTTTTACATCAGTAACAAGGACACCAGAGGTTGCTTTCACTTTACTCACACCAGTTAACTGCTACAACTTTTTAACAGAAGCATGCTGTGAAAATCAAGTATGGGGAGAGGAACCACAAACTTGGGCCGTAGTTCTAATGTTCTAATTCTGTGCAAGACTAGGAGCACTCAACTTTATATATTTACCTCTTCGACTTTCTTAACCAGTGGACGTGAGTTTCTAATGAATGTGATCCTACCAATCTTGAAGTCATAGTTGGGAATTCCTCTGGAAAAGAAGCATAAAAATATTATGAAAGAAGTTTTATACCTACCATGGAATTGAACACAGCAAGACCTGTTCCATGTCTGCCAGTGTTGTACCAACACTCACTGCATATTTCCATTACTAAATAATTCCAGAGTTAAACCACTGAATTATTTTCTGAAGGTTCATACATTGCATGAGGTAAATAACCAAATACTGGAGTTGCTGTGGAAGCTTGGCCAGGATCATGTTTCCTTGGAGCCTGTGGATAAGACCATTTATTTTCTAAAGGCAAGTTTATGATGAAATTAGTTTGTTTATATTGCAAGAGCAGGAAAAAAACCTAAAACTCTACTCAAACACTGATTCTTCACTTGCTGACAAGTGAATGAAACACACCTTCGGATGTCTCCTGGTTTAATTGGTGAGGGACTAGGCTCCACACCTTTCTTCTTGCCATCCAGTCTGTTCCCAGAACCAGAGAATGCCTATGGATACATAATGAGTTTTCATTTAACTTCTCATATTTGAAAGTTCAGTGCACAGGGACACTATATTCTGTACAATCTCACAGTCATTTTTATTTAGTTCTTTGATTCAGCATGTTTCTTTTTGGTACATATAAGCTGATGGGCCCTGGGTGCAGGGGTATGTTTCAGCCTCCCATTTACAGACTGCCCTTTACAGACAGCAAGTCATCCAGTTCCTGGTTGCAATCACCATAAAACACTTGCAGGTACTCACTAGTTAAATGACAATCGCCTCCAAGGACAGATATTAGTATTCTGCAGCTGTTTGAAACAACTTTCCCTCGCCATTCTACAACATTCAGAAACCAGCAGAAATAGGGGACTTACACGAAATCCTATGTCACTCACATATCCACTATGGTCTGCTTCCACATCCTGGGAGGGAAAAAACAACAGAGTTCATTGTGCTCATGTTGTACATAAACATGTGGAAACAGTCCCACATACTTCTGACCAAACAAAACTTCAGAACAATCCCTTTCCAAAACCAACAGTTGGTAAACAACCATCTCCTAAGTAACACATGCAAAAGCTCCTGGTAAGTCAATTTTAACCTTAAGAACTTGTTTCAGGAAAAGAAAATTATGTTGGGGCTCACTGCTTCCCCACAAGCAATGCTGACTTCTAGGGAATACATTTTGGAAGAACAGAAGCTTAACCTACTGTGCTCTCTTCGTGTTGTGCACTTCTTTCTGGTTCTTTGTACCCCAAAGGAGCATCAAAATCCACCTATTTACACAAAAAGCATGAAAATAAATGTGGTTAATATTTTTCTTTTAATCATAAGCTTTATACTACTATTCCTCCAAACTCCACAACAAGTTATGTATCATAACTACATTTGATCTAAAAAGAACTGAGGTTTGTTTGTTGAACATTTTAACTCAAAACTAAAAAAAGACTAAGCCTCCCAGGAATGAGCCTTAGCATGTAACTGAAACAGAGCAGTAAAGCAGCACCACAGTATCACTGGAGTTTGAGTCAAGACAAGGCTATTAAATAAACCCCAGATAAAACACATTGAAGCTAACCATGAAATTCGAGGCACTGGTCACCTGATGGTACATGAAGTGCCACCCTAGACCACGGATGTGGTTACAAAGGCACGTGGAGTCCTCTCAAATGAGTCACCGGCCCCACCCATCTGCTTGTACCTGTTTTGCAGCACAGAGGTGCTGGATGTACAGCACTATCCCTGCCCCAGGGAGGACACAGTCAGGGCAGACCTTCCCCATCAGCTGTCACTTACATTCATGTCACACTCGATGATGGACACGGCCTTATCCGGTTTGGTCTCCATCACCCGGAGCTCGTAGATCTGAAACAGGAATGGGTATTTTAGCACTGCACATGAAAAAGCTCAACTTTATGTATAAGAAAGAACATATAAGCCCTTCCCTTCAAACAGCTTCAAGAAAACTGCAGTAAGTGCTCTAGGCTGAGGACTGGATACTGCAGGGTCTCTACAGAACTTAAGAGCAAAGGGTTTTAACTCAGAACCGAGAGAACCTACCTATTACTGTACCTTGCTGCACTCTTACTGTACTTTAATCTGCACTTCTGAAAACAAATTAGGATAAATTCTGTCCCTTGGCTTGTAAAAACTTTAACAGTGCAAAGGCTTATTTTCTTGTGAGTCAAAAGAAAGTTTAAACAGCAGTGCAGGGAAAGGCTTAAATGACCCCTTTTCCCCTCCAACAGAAAACCCGCTGTGAAATCTCCCATTTGGAATTACTTGTCAACAACACTGCACAGCTCTGGGTTGACTGTTTTAGCACCAACATCCAACAGCTGAACTTAGTCCACAACCCTCAACCCTCTACTGTACCTTTTCATTGTAGTTGATGGCAATAACATCCCCAGTCGTCAGACAGGCGAAGTTTCTCAGTGCATTTTCTAATCTTCAGAGCAGGTTAAGATGAAACACTTGTATTCAAGGCAACATCAAAGCTTTAAAGTTACTGTACTATAGACCTCTGATTCTCAAACATGGTTTAAAAATCATCAGCACACCAGAGGTAGCCTTTTGATAAACATTAGGGTGCATGAGTTCTTCAAAGGGACACCCAAACTTCATTGGACTTTTAAGCCAAGATTCCTGCTGCTTCACTCCAGGCCACACTTTGTGCCAGCAGCTGGCCACATCTCTGTACAACAGCTCTCCATTCCTTTGTTTTCAGGAGTAGCAGTAGTCACCTACTACCAGTATGAGCCCCACCTGAAAGTTAGCTCTGCCTGATTGTTCCAATTTGGGAGAAAAATCTTTTTCCATCATCGAATAGGAAGGATACACAGCTTTGGGATTGGTGATGTCAAGAAAATCTGGACTCTGTGGCTGAAATTTTGAGTATGTAGCAACCTGCAGATTAACACTCTCCACTTGCACCAGGCCTCCCTCTTCCAGCAGCAAGTTCTGCATCATCTGCAAGAATGGAAACAAAGATACAAACCACTGTCAGTATGTCTGATGTTTTCAAATCTCTTTCTTTGTGCATATCTAGTTTTGCTGGGGCCGCCATCTTCCTTGACATGCACCTGTTTACCCCGGTTTCACTTCAGGAATAACAGCCAGGTGCACCTTAAACACAGGCTGCTTTGCTTAGTTAACCCCTCAAGGAGGGAAACCTGAGCTGGGACTGAAAGCTGTTGGAACATGACCCATCCAGGAAACACTGCACTTCTTTACTATTAAACTGGCAAGCTGCGAATGCTGCTGCTGAGGTTGTGTCAGAGCAGCAGGAGCAGCTCACCCAGTGTGGCAGGTAACAAATGCCCTCGTCAGCCACGAACTCGAGCACGCCGCAGTGCGTCATGCGGTCCGAGTTCTTGTTGGTCAGCTTGAACAGCATGGGGTACGTGATGTTCAGGCGGCCTGCGAGACAGGGGAGGAAAACTCTGTTGGTCAAAAGCCACCAACACATTGCTGAAGCTTTCAAACATCACCAAGAGAACGGGCCAGACTGCAGGAGAGGATTCCCCTCCCACCATTATCCCAACCTCCAAACTACAAATCCAGGAGAGAAAGCAGATACCCAAATACTGTGGTGGCATCACACCTGGAGCTTTAAATCCTCCCCCAGCCTTTCCCCAAGCTCAGACATGAGCAGGCAGCAGGAACGAGAGAGGAATCTATTACTGTTATGTCCTTGTGCTCTTATTGCTCAGCAGCTACCGAATGACTTCTAACAGGTCCTGCCCACTCTAAAATTAAATGACTAAAGTAATTTCTCAAAGAAATTCTACTAAGACTAAATTAAGACTCTATTTCTCCGAGGGGGGAAAAAAACCCCCTTAGTTAAAAAGGTAAAAAAAAAGACCCTTTATGTTGTTGATTTGATTATCTTTTCCCCAATTCAAAGTTAATTCTCACTTATTTTGTTTTTAAAATAAATTTTGCTGCAGACAACATTATCCAGGATAACCTGGTTGAGATTAAGAATTTACAAGATTAATTGTAACCATTATTCTGAGTGCACTATTAATAGTTAATAAATATTGCTTCACACCTCAGGTAGCCCAACGCTTCGGATGTCTGTACTTGAAGACAGACAAGCCCCATTAATTCTGACAGGAAAAACACCTTCAGAATACATTTTTTAACTAATTGGTCTATTCTCTATTTAAGTCAGGTTTCAAGAGACAGCTAAAACACTGTGGCATTTGCCTACACCTTTGCTCATATTTCTAATGTTACTGTTCCAGAATAAAGTATTCACTTACTGAGTTGATCCAAAGCCGACGGTGGCATAATTACTGCAGGGATGAACAGAAATGGAAGATTAGGAAAAGCACATCTGTACAAGAGTACATAACATACAACTTTACCATTCCTTTCTCTAGTCTCCTCTAAAGAAAAAATCTCCTGAAAATTCATTTTCAGCCAGAGATTTCAGTAGAAACAGTCATGCTAAATGTACTTGCTAATAGTAATTCAGAATTTAATCAGAAAAGAAAAGAGAGGACACAAAGTTTTACAATACCTAGTGCTAAGACAAATATTTTCTACAGCTAATTTTACTTGTTTGGGCTCACAGGTGCTCTTTAATGACACCAACTCAAAACAACACAGCATTGATCTGACAGCTTGAAAATGAAGTTAGCCAATCTATTATTCTTTGTTCAAGTTAAGTGAGGTACAAAAATAGGGTGGAGGGAGAAGCTCTTAGTCGCAAACTTCCATGGCTTATACTAGATCCAAGATCGTAACAAGAGACTTCAAAAAATAAGACTGTCTTACTCTAACGTTCCTAAACCCAGACTCACTCGGTAAGTTTTTTAATTACAGAGTAAGGCAATGGAAGATGACGCCTCCTCCTTCCTCAGGGCCCCACCCAGGGTGGTCAGCTGTCTCCTGCCGTTCAACGTCTCTGCAGTCTCGGCCAAAAGCTGCGTTACTCGACAACATTCACAAACACCCTTCCAACAGGTTTATTAGTCAAAATAAAACATGCACATACTCTTCCCGCCTTTCTCCACATCTGACCTGTCATTAGGCCCGGCCAGCATGGACACCGAGAAGCAGCGGTACTGGGTGGAGAAGCGGTTCTGGAACACGCGGGGGATGGGGTGGTCGAACATGTTAAACGAGAACTAGAGCGGAGAAAACAACACAAAGAGAAGGAGGCGTTAATCGGCGGCACAGCCCCCCCGAGCGCTGCCGCAGCGCGGCGGCCGTGCCCTGTGCCCCGGGCTCACCATGGCGGCGGTGCCGGCGCCGGGGCTCCCTCGGGCCGCCGGGTCGGGCCGGGCCGGGGCCGCTGCTCCACCTCACGGGCTGGGCGGGACCGCCCCGCCCCTCCCGGCATGCCCCGCGCCGCCCGCGCCGCCATGGCCTGTGAGGGCGGAAGGCGGGATCCCGCACCTCAGAGGCGGCATCGCACGGGGCTCTCATGCCCGCCAGGCCCTCTCTGAGTCACCGGGAGTTGTTGCGGCCCCATCGCCCCTTGGTCGGGCTCGCTTTAGTGGCAGAACAAACACCTCACCCGACGCAAAGATGGCGGACGCGGCTACAAAAACTGGGAACGGTACTTCCGGCTGAGGCCCTCTCGGGATTGGCTGGCCGCGCGCATCGCCGCCGCCCCCCTCCAATCCCATTGGTGGACACCCGGAATGGGTTGGGCAGTCGGCGCAGCGGCAGAGAGGCTGTCGCGTTTCCATTGGCCAGCGTGCCGTGAGGCGCGGACCAATGGGACGCGGCGCTGGTTTGGCGCCCAGTTTGAGCGGGGACGGCCCGGGAGCGGGGGCTGCTGCTCCTCATTCCCGCCGCTCCTCATTCCCGCCGCTCCTCATTCCCGCCGCTCCTCATTCCCGCC
>NW_020884906.1:392538-395119 GCF_003945725.1 Corapipo altera
GCTCCTCATTCCCGCCTGCTCCTCATTCCCGCCGCTCCTCATTCCCGCCTGCTCCTCATTCCCGCCTGCTCCTCATTCCCGCCGCTCCTTCCCGCCTGCTCCTCATTCCCGCCGCTCCTTCCCGCTCCTCCTTCCCGCCATGTTCGTCTCCGACTGCCGCCGGGAGTTCTACGATGTGATTGTCACCCAGGTGCGGTGATGGGCCGTGACCGGGGCTGGGGGGTTCCCCTCAGGGCTCTCCTCCCTCTCAGGGCTCCCTCTCCCCCCTCCCTCAGAGCTCACTCTCTCAGGGGTCCCTGTATTAATATATTTATTTTGTTATTTTTGCAGCGTGTTCTTCTTCTTGTTGCTTCAGATGTTGATGCATTATGTGCCTGTAAAATACTCCAAGTAAGTCTTGGTTCATTATCACTGCAATAAAAGAAAATATACCCTGGGGTCCTTTTAATGGTTTGAACCAGGGAAAGGGTAAAGGTTTAATCTGCTTTTGTAACTTACTTTTTCCATGAGTTATGACATGGGAAACTGGTGAGTCATGCTCTGGGTTTGTGTAGGTTTGCCATTTGGGATGTCTTGACTAGAAAGGTTTGTAGGGAATAGAGTTTGGCATTGTAGGAGGAGCTGCTTCCCTCCCGTGCACTGACAGCTGTTTGCTTCCCTGCAGGCCCTGTTCCAGTGTGACCATGTGCAGTACACCCTCGTCCCAGTGTCTGGGTGGCAGGAGCTTGAAACTGCCTTTCTGGAGCACAAAGATCAGGTGAAATTTTAAGCTGCAGCTCAGCTTTCAAAGAGAGGCACTTCTTCCATTTAAAATGTCAGCTTTTGATCTACTTGTTATTAATGGTTACCTCAGCACTGTGGTTACATTTTATCATACCCGTAACAACCTTGTGAAGTTCATATCAGGTCAAACTAATGTGCTATAATTTTAATAGAGTCAAATTAGGTTTGCATACCTTTGGAGATATAAAGAGTGGTGGTATTGGATGTCCCCAGATTTGGTGTTTTGTCTTAAAAAAAATTTCTGCTACAAAAACATCAAATATCAGAAAGCAAATACAAGTTTTGGTGATGATGAGTGTTTTGAAGGTTTTGTAAAGGTATTTTCAGTCTTCCATGTCCCCTGTTAATTTAAGTAACAAGCTTTTTTTTTTTTCTTCTCCTTTTTTTTGCAGTTCAAATACTTTTTTCTTATTAATTGTGGTGCCAATGTTGACCTCCTGGAAATCCTGCAGCCTGAAGAAGACACCTTTTTTTTTGTGTGTGACAGCCACAGACCTATCAATGTAGTGAATGTTTACAATGACACACAGGTAAAGGCTTTTCTTTCATGATAAAAACCCCCCACAGTGTGGTGGTGAGTGATGTAGAGCTTCTCTGTGCTTTGCAAAACTGCTTCCAGCATTAGGTAGTAGGTCAGGAAGCAGCATTAATGAATATTTGCAGTAGTAATGTACATGATCAGAAAAAGAAATCTATTTTCTGTAGTAAAATCTATACTGTCAGCAGTGTGAGATTTGTCAGTAGTAAACACATATTAATCTTGGTGCTATAAATCAAGCTGCCATAAATCAGGGGATAAACATCCTCCAGACTGTAATATGTATTATCTCTCAGCATCTAGCAACACCTAGACTTCCAAGTATTAAACACAAATTATTTGATTTTAACGATCAAAAAAAAAGTAAAAATAATTAATCCAGTAATGCTGTAAAAAAGGAATATGGGGTTTTTTTACCCTTATTTTGTATAAATCAGTATGGTCTTTGTATTAAAAACCAATGTTTTTTATACACCTGGAATTGAATTTTTGGTTTCTCTTACTAAGAATACTGAAGTATTCTCATTTGTCATTTAAGATGTTTTACTCCCTAAATACATTTTTCTTTTGCTAGATTAAGCTGTTAGTGAAGCAAGATGATGATCTCGATGTTCCTGCTTATGATGATATCTTCAGAGATGAAGAGGAGGAGGAAGAGGATTCAGAGAACGAAAGTGAGGGGTCAGAACCTTCAGACAAACGCAGACGTTTTGAAGAGGTGTGTTTCTGCTACTTTGTTGTGAAAATAAGGAAAACAAAACTGTTAAAATGTACATTTTGCATCATAATAATTGTATTTGAGTTTAAATATTGTGTTCCACTAGATCACAAATTCAAGTGCATCACCTAAAAATAATCAGGTAGAGTTTCATATATAAGGAATGTTTATTTATCTGAACTGCACAGAAATATTTTCTCCTAATAAAAAAGATGTTTTGAACTTGATTATGTTTAATGACTTCTTAAAACTGTGTTCCTTGGAAAAATATTTGATATTTAATACTTTTCTCATGAGATGTTGTTCATAGCGATATTCTTTTTCTACTAATTCTTAAAAAAAGTTCTTTATAATGAATACCATAATTACATTTTTAAATTAAGATTTAATCATTAAAGTGTCTAGATACTAATGTAGTTTTTAACATGCAAATTAATTCACAGGATGTAATAGAGAGGACGATGAAAAGGCGACAAAGGCGAGAGTGGGAAGCACGCAGGTGTGTTGGCTGGGTTTGTGTCAGGTGTGTTGGCTGGGTTTGT
>NW_020884906.1:395129-397503 GCF_003945725.1 Corapipo altera
GTGTGTTGGCTGGGTTTGTGTCAGGTGTGTTGGCTGGGTTTGTGTCACTTGTACCTCTTTTTCTACTCTTAATCTTTGACTAGAATCTTGTTAAGAATGCTTCTGTCTTCTTTCACAATCTTATTAATAGGAATGGGCAGGAACAAATCAGATAAAATGGGCTTTGAGGAGTAATGACTTAATAAATTTTTCCTTTTTGCTTTATGAGTACATTTCAGAGTGGTTTCTGCATTATTACTGAAGTCTGTTTGCCTTCCACAATTTCTAGCCCAAGTTTAATTTTTTTCATTACTAAAATGAAACTGAGATATTGTTCACAATTCTAGACTTATATTTTCAGTTGGATCCAATGACCAGTTCATCCTTTAGTCAAATGTACTGGGTTTTTTTCCCCTTTTCAGACGAGAAATTCTTTTCGATTATGAGCAGTATGAGTACCATGGGACCTCAGTAAGTATAAACTCTTTGTTTGCCATAAAAACCCAAGGTGACAATGTAAAGGTAATTGGATAATATCCGAGGTTATAATTACCTATTACAATTATATAATTATCTAATAATAATATGTGTTATAATATTGTTACATTTTGTTATTTTTACATATATAGAAGTCGTTTAACTTAGTTTAATGTTTTCTAGTTGATTTTTAGGTCTTGACAAAAGTATCTATCTATGCACAAGATACTTTCACAAAAAGACCTGAGCATGTAAGGGACTTGTTTGTCTTTCAAAGTTCAGGATATCACAAACATGGCACTTAGGACATCAAGCTGTTCCTTATGTCCTTTGGCCTTTGATGATATTTATATTTTGTTAAGTGTTTGCTTTATATATAATGCAGCTTTACAGAGCAATCTGAAACATTTTGCTTTCTACTTAGTAAGACTCTGGCAGACTGTCAGACTCCAGCGTGATTTCCAGAGCTTCAGTAACATGCTAACACTTGGCAAATCCACCTGTGTTCTGTCTGTGTACTGAGGTGAGAATCCTGTGACTGTTTGTGCTGCCTTTTTGCTTCTCCCCCTTGCAGTCTGCGATGGTGATGTTTGATCTGGCCTGGATGATGTCTAAGGACTTGAACGACATGCTCTGGTATGTTCCCATCCTCATTTTCCAGAGGGGCTGGAAGCTTAAACCTGCAGCAAAGACAGGCAGGATTGCCCAGAGTTACTCAGCTTGAGTGTGAGGCTCCAGTGAAGCCCATACCTGTGTGAGTGAATGCACATCTTCAGCCAGAGGTCACTGCTGTGTGAATCAGTCACGAGCAGCGCTGTGGGTACCACAGAGCTTTGTTATGAACCTCTGGGAGCTGAGGGGAACAGTGCTGCTGACTTTTTCTGTTACACACTTAGAGGGTTAAATATAACATACTATATTGGAATATTTGTTGCTTTAACCTTTTTTTTTTCTGTTCCTTTTTTCCAAAAAAATTTTAGGTGGGCGATTGTTGGCCTTACAGATCAGTGGGTCCAAGATAAAATCACACAGTAAGGAAGAGTTTTTAATTTATATTTATTATTATTTCTTATCTATTTGTCTGTCTTCTAAAATGTTGGGTTTGGGAGTAACTAATAGCAATTAATAGAGATCAGGAAACCTAAGGGAATAAGTACTTTCTACTATTTAGAATTTTTAAGCCAACTTTATTTTTCACAAAATTATAAAACAGTCATTTCTGATCTGGGAAGAAATGGCGTTTAATAGTAGTTTACCTAAGTATGAACTCAATACAGTCTTATTAAAGGAAAAAACTTTTGTGTGTTCTGGATCTTCCAGCTTCCTTTACAGTTTTAGTTTAGATTTTTTTCAGATTTTTTTCTCCTTTTTTCTTATTACCTGCCAGATACATCAGAATTCTAGTATTACAAGTGTAGGCTTCAATTCTGCTGTTCTATTGTTACTTTTAAGGAGACAAATGTGATAAATAACTGGTTTGGTTGGTCAGTCTGTCTCTCACTATTGGGGTTTTTTTTTTTAGTTTTCCTTGCCTGGGTCTATGGCTGACTACTGAAAGATCATCATTTAGCAAGCTGGGGGGGTTCAGGTGTTTCACACTGCTGACTTTGTGAAACATTATCTCGTAACCAAGAGCAAAACTCGCGGGGAGAGGGCGAGGTGACGGGTTTGTTGTTGCCCAGGGTGAAGTACGTGACGGACGTGGGGGCCCTGCAGCGCCACGTGTCCCGCCACAACCACCGCCACGAGGACGAGGAGCACGGCCTGTCCATCGACTGCACCAGGATTGCCTTCCAGTACGAGTATCCTTGCCAGGGCTGGCAGTGCCCTCTGCCTGCTGGGTGAGCCCCTTGCCAGGGCTGGCAGTGCCCTCTGCCCACTGGGTGAGCCCCTTGCCAGATGTGGGCAGTGCCCTCTG
>NW_020884906.1:397513-442944 GCF_003945725.1 Corapipo altera
CTCTGCTGCTGAGGGAATGGCAATAACTGGAGGTTTGGGTGTTTTGTTGGACACGACTCCTGTTACATCACCTGCAGCTTCTGCCTGCATTTCTTGTAGTACAGGGATGTGACATGTGAGGGCAACTGAGCCCTTAACTACTGCTTGTGGAGCTTTGTTGGGGTTTGGAGCTTCAAAGGACTGTGTTTACAGTTATTTGCCCTAATTCCTGTCCAGTCTGCGCCTGGCCCTGTATCAGCACTGGTCTCTTTATGAAAGTCTCTGTAATACCTCATACACCTCTGCTAGACTTAAGCTTTGGTCTGTACAAGGGCAGAAGAGGCTCCAGGAGTTTTTGGCTGACATGGGGTGAGTTATAAAAATCTGTGTCTTGATTAAAGGATCGTTTTTTCAATGAATTATGGGAAAATATTCAGAATATAGCTCGTAAATGCTCAACTCGTTAGTTTTTAAATGATTATGGGGCTCTGAGTGGGTGGCAGTGATGCAGCTTGTGTGTTGGTTTACAAGGAATACTTCTGCTCTATGCCTCTATGGAATGGCAGGTTAGTAAGTAACCTCTGCTTTCTCACATCTGCTTTTTAAGGACTAAAGAAAAACTAATGGAAACAAGTTTAGCCAGACTTAAACTTGCTAAATTACCTAATAATTAAGAAAATATTAAAAAACAAGGCAAAATATTTTTTTTTTGGCATACAAATTTATGTATTTTTTCCTTCTTTTTCTAGTTTGCCTTTGAAACAAGTGAAACAGAAATTTAATTCTATGGACATATCTTTGAAAGAAAATCTTCGGGAAATGATTGAAGAATCTGCAAACAAATTTGGGTAAATTGTTTTAAATACAGAGACTTATCTGAAAATACTTTTCAATTAAGTTCATATATTTTTGTATGAAGAAGTTCTAATATCTTGTTTTAAAAAATATAGTCCTTTGATTGACAAAGTAACACTGGGCTCATTGCAAATGTTAGGGTAAATTTTGTCTTCATGCTCTTAATGTTGGCCAGTTGTCTCCTCAGTATGTTAATGCTGACAATGTTAATTAACTTTCCTGGGTTTATTTCATTTTGCAGAATGAAAGATTTAAGAGTTCAGACCTTCAGCATTCACTTTGGCTTTAAGAACAAGTTCTCAGCAAGTGATATAGTTTATGCAACAACTTCTCTTATGGAGAATATAGAGAAAGAGGGGCATGAAACAACTAATTTTATTAAAGCTTTGGACAGTCTCTCCAGGTACTGAAAATATGTTTCTTTATTCTTTTGCAATTTTATTTAGGGAACATGGATTATGTATCTTGAATATGCATTGTTACTTCACAAGCTGTTGAAGAAAAATCCAAATATCTTTGTGAATAGTGTTTAGATTTCATTTTTGTGTGACAAGCTTTATTTTTGTGAGGACATGTCTATTTTTATCCTTTCTGTTGCAGGGGTAACCTGGACAAGCTGCACCAAGGACTGGACCTGGCCAAGAAGCAGCTCCGTGCCATTCAGCAGACAGTGGCCAGCTGCATTTGCACCAACCTGGTCATTTCTCAGGGGCCATTTCTCTATTGTTCCCTCATGGAGGTCAGCATTCTATATTCAGCTGCTCTCCTTTCTGTCTGTATCATCCTTGAATAACACTTTTCCTAACTGCTAATTCCATAAGACCTACTGTGAGAAAGAACCTGTTTCATGTCCTGTGCTCTGTGGGTCAATACTGACATGTGCCCTGAACTTCCCAAAGGAAGAACCAGCCCTCACAGAGGGGAGAGGGATCACTGCAAAGCTGGGGAGCCCAAACTCCTGGGTCCTGATGGTTCTTGTAATATTCCTTGAGCCACACAAAGCTTCTAGACTTGGCAGTAGATAGTAAAACTAAATAAGTGTAAGAATCATCTTGGATTGCAACTGAAATAATTCCTCTTTTCCCAGGGCACACCAGATGTGAAACTGTTTTCCAAACCTGTGTCTCTGTGCCTGCTTAGTAAGAACTTACTCAAATCATTTGTTTGCTCTGTAAGTAAATTAAAATCTTTTGACTCACAAACTTCTGGCCAGTGTAGTAGTTACTGTTGTGTTGGATACTTGCAGTTGATTACTAGAAACATAATATGAAAGTATTAATAATGCTTTTCTGCTAATTGATTGGATAATTTTGGCATATCTGTCAATGCTGCTCTAGGAAAGATACCTATCTGAGAGACTTCACAGCATTAGGGAGAGTTTTCATTGCTGAGATAGTTACAATCTAAATCTTTGTGTAATTTTCTAAGTTTTGAGGGAGCAGATCACTGAAATTTCTGTTGGTCCTTAAACTGACTTTTGATGGAAGGAAGAAGGGGATTAAGAGGTCTTGTAAAGAAACCACTTCTGTTGAAGTCATTAGAGCTGTACCCTTAGATAAATGCCTGTAGTACCATCTCATGTGGAGAGCTGATACTAAATTAGTTCCTGAGCTTTGTCTAACAAAGGCTTTCTGACTTCCAGACAAAAAACAAGCGCTGCAAACTGCTGCCCCTGGTCATGGCTGCACCCATGGATGTGGAACAGGGAACTGTGATCATGGTGGGCATCCCTCCAGAGACAGAGAGCTCGGACAAAAAGAAGTAAGCACAGTGTTTAGAAGGTCTTACTTAAGGTTATCCACAAATATATCTTTCCTCTATCTACTTAACACTGATTTTGTTGACTTGAATTGTCAAGAAGAACATGTCTTTTGCATACAGTGTGGATGAGATACTTTGACAGAGGATACAGATCTTTAGGACCTTCCTTGCAAGGTGTTTTTTTTCTCTCCCTCTTGAAAGAGGGAAATAATTCACTAAAAGAGGGAAATAGTTCACTGTGTGGCCCACGACTTCATTTCTAAAAGCCTCTGATGTGAGGATTTTTGCATGTGCATGAGTGAGGTGTGTGTTGAACACACGGCACCTGAAGCACATCTAGGAGCCATTTCCAGCTCTCATCAAGGAAAAGGTTCCATGTACCTACCTCAAAAAATATATCCTTTTCTGTAACACTCATCTGTGTTCCAGCTTTTTCGGGAGGGCCTTTGAGAAAGCGGCGGACAGCACCGGCTCCAGGACACTGCACAACCATTTCGACATGTCCAGTGAGTATCAAAGCACTGCTGGGGGGCACTGCTGGGGGGCACTGCTGGGGGGACACTGCTGGGGGGCACTGCTGGGGGGACACTGCTGGCATGACCCCACAAGGGGCACTGCTGGGGGGACACGGCGGGCACAGCCCCGCAGGGGGCACTGCGGGCACGGCCACGGGACCCGTGAGTCCTTGGTGTGGCTCTCTGGTCCTTGGTGTGGCTCTGCAGTCCTTGGTGTGGCTCTCGTGGGACACCGTGGGGGCTGTGACCCTGCCCCATCTGGTACAAACAGGGGATGAACACCACCCACATATTCCCTTAAACGGGACAGTCCTGGGAACACAAAGCCCTTAATTCCAGCTGCATCACAGGGAACTCTCACATAAGCTGCTCTTTAAACTCAGAGCAGCATTTCTGTGACACAGAATTGTGAGCTCACACGTTATCACTGAAGTTAATGCCCGACCTTGGGAGAACCATGGGGAAAAAAAGAAGTAAAAAGAGCCAAAAATCCAGCTGGCAGGTGAAACAGGATTATATAAAACTGGACTGAGTGTTGGCAATATTTCCAAAAAATTAAGATAACTTATAAGTTACTCGAAACCCTGGACATGCTGCTTCAGAGCCAACCAAAATAAACCAGGAGATTCCTTCACCCTCTCACACATGGAGATTCCGGGAAAATTCCGGGAAATCCTCTGTGCTGGGGGGCAGGAGCAGCTGAAAGCATGGGCCAGCATGGAGGGACAAATTTGTCAGGCTTTCTTCCAAGTGCTGTCTTCTTGTGCAGAAACTATGGACTCCAAAGCACATCTTTGTGAGAACATCTCCCTCTTGCAGGCAGTGATGGTTTTCACATGTGCCCTGGGCAATCTGCCAGCTTATCTCTCAGGGGGTTTATGTTTAGCAGCCAAACCAACCGTGGTGTTGATGAGACACTTATTTGCCCATCTTTGTACATGCCTACAAAAGAGGCAGTTTTTAACCATACATGTTTATGTATGTGTGTTGAACACGAAAAGAAACATGCTTAGATTTAAACAGTGCCTGCTATATTCTGTGATGAGCACCTAGCAATCAGAGTTTGCTGAGGTCTGAACACAAAATCATGTGCTTTAATTTTGTCCAAGTAAATAGGTGGGGTTTTTCCTTCTTAAAGTCAAGTAAGAATATAAATTAGTATACTCAGGATTATTGTTCTTCAAATGTGACATCTGACATATCATTCAGTTGCTTGCATCTTGTAATAAAATATTTCATATTTTAGTAATTGAATTGAAAACAGAAGATCGGAGCAAATTTCTGGATGCCCTCATTTCCCTCTTGTCCTAATGGTAAGACACTATAAGGAGGATTAATTAAAAAATGAATTACAGTTCAAGCTAGTAACCTGTAGAATATTATTCTTCTTTCACAGTGTTAAGGTTGTAACCTATGCCAGTGTGTAATTTTTATCTGGAATAGAGAGGGAGATACGAGACTCTCTGTAGTTGTGACTGTTAGCCCAGTTCACTAGGCTGCTACACTGTGAACACTGGTTCCAGGCTGTTTGTTAGACAGTCATGCATGGCTTCCAAGATTTCTACATCCATTTGTTTCTCTCTTTGCACTTTGACTACTGATGGTTTCCTTTTGTCTTCTGCCCTTGTTACACAGTGGTGCTTTTTGGCTCCCAGTGCTGGAAGCTGAGGATCAGACCCTCTGCAGTTATTTGGGATGTTCCAAAGTTCATGGTGCTGCAGTTGTGATGTATCTTGCTTTATCTCAGGAACTGGTACAGGCCTGGACTGTTGTTTTTATGCCTCTTGGGAGGTCAAAAGGATTTTGACCTCAGCACACAGATATTGAACACTTGTTTTTGTGAACCTCCCACCCCTGTAAGGGGGATTCTTAAACAGGACTTCTCTTTGTCAAACTTGCTTTTATTGTAGACATGCTCCTGTGATGTTTAGTTGGTGACTAACGATAAAAAATAGGTTTTGAGGTTCCATATTTATATTACCATTCAAATGTGCTTTTAAAATTGGCTTAAATGCTTTTTATTTTTTAAATGAACTATTTGAGACTCTACTTGAAATTCTAGAATGTTGAAACTGTTTTTGGTACTATGGGGTTGAAGTCTTGTAGTTTAGTTAAAAGAATTGTCTTGTGAGACAAGTTCTAAGATTTTAGGGCTTTTGAAATCCAAATACTGAGTAACTGCCAAATACCAAATGAAAAATTTGAGGAATTCCAGTGTTAATAAAGCCTTTTTAGTCGTGCATTGTGATAGTGTATTGTAACTTGACTTTGGGAATAATTTTCCTGGAAAGAGTCTAGAGTGCTATGATGATTCTGTTCCATAACAGATTTCATTTTACTTTGGTCATATGAAATGAAATGGCTTGTTGGCCTTAACCTGCTGTGCATTGGTGGGTCTGTAAATGTGTACATTTGCAATTCTTTTCTTCTTGCAATGTTTACTTGAATTCTCTGTGACTTCAATGTTTTCATGTATTATAAGGAGTAATATGCATCATTACATCAATTTTGTACATATTTTAATACAGATTAATTTAATATTACACATGATTTAAATGTAGCCAACAGAAACCTAATTAAACTATATATTTTTATTCAAAAAAAAAGTGATTTTTTAATTTTTTTATATGTTGTCATCTTATCTGAGTAAAATCCCTGTGCCAAGCTGGGATGGCCAAAAAATTGTGCTTCCTAAGATGAAACCCTTTGGTTTTGTATATTTACTAGATAGCACTGGCAATAAATGATATTCCTCCTTACCAGCACAGTTTGGGGTTTACCTGTACACAGCATACAGTAATTCTGCCACATTTCTGAAGCACTTACTGTGCTTTGAGTCTCTGGAAATGGAAACAGATGTTTCTGTTGTTTTTTGAACACTGACAGCAGTGTAAAAGGTAGGAGTCTGTGTGACACTGAAGTGCACTTTGAAATATATTCACTTTATCTTTCAGTTGCAAACTGCTGAGGGGGTAAAGTTCAAGAGAAACAGAGGAAAATTGCTTATTTGTCACAGCAGAATCACGGCCATTTCCACAGCACTGAATGACTGTAACTAGTTCAGCCCCATCAGATATGTAGGACTTTCATGCCTCTAGAAGTACACATCAGGCAAAAATATAAATACAATGTGGCTTCCAAGCAAACACAATGTGTTCAGTGAATGAGACCTCTCAGTGTACTCAGTTCTCACTTGCACAGTCTGTGTGCTCAGTAAGGGCATGAGAGCTCTCACACATCCTGGAACTCTCATGGTTCAGTGGCCATCTATCAGGAAATCCTAAACAAACACCTAAATTGCCAATTTTCTCCCTGAACAAGACTTTTAGACAGAAAAAACTGTTGTGAGGAAGGCATCAAAAAGCATGGGCACATAGCATCTCAGTTTAGTTACTGCAAGTCTTTGTGTTTTCAGTACATGGGGTAGTTTTGATAGGTACCTGAGCAAGCTATTACCTTTATCTTCTTATTTTTTTTCCTCTACCTTCTGTATAGAATCTGTGTGAACCCCTTCATCTCACCTCAGCAAATGACTCATTGCTGTTGTTTGCCCTGTCCCTGTCCTGGGACTTTGTGCATTTACTCCATTCCCCTTTCAGGGCATGTCTGGGTTCTCCTGCTGCTGTTGTGATAAATCCAGATATTTCCTGTGTTTGAGAAATGAACAGTTTTCATGCACATGCACCTTTTCTCTTCAGCATATTGCATCGTGCTGGGAGGATGAGAAGTGGGAGCTGGTTTTTATGCTGGGATGTGTTGGCAATTGCTATCCTGGCAGGTTCTCTGACCAAACAGATGTGTAACGTGCAATATAAGCTTTCCTTGTCCCTTCTTTGTTTTTTCAGGGGTTTGCTGGTTTTTAAGGTTCTGTTTTCCCCAAGAGTACTGGAAGTGCCAAGAATGCTTTTACAAATTTTAGAATTGATCAGCTGTTGAATTGATCCCAAGACCACCCAAATGTGGCCATAAATCAGTCAGGAATGTAGAATGCCGTGTGAAAAGAAAGTTAGTGAATCTACATAGACACCTGATAAAACTTTTGCATGCCAGCACTTTACAATATGTGCAATGGAACCAGATGCTCTTTATGCAATTTGTTCTGTGCTATAGAATTTGTAGATTAAAATGTTACTGTTACCTGGAGAATCATTGTATGAGGAAATTGTGGAGCAGTTCTGCTCAGCAGCAGTGACTCGGTGGTTTGAGTGACCCGTTGAAACTGTTGTGTAGGTTGGGTAAAGTGGGCATTTCTTACAGTTCAGGGCTGGACAGAGACTGTGCCAAGAACTCTTGACATCTCTTCATGAAGAGATAATTATGGGTTTGATTGATTTTTCCCAAACAGAAAATGTGGCTCTAACAAGTCATTTTAAAAGAAATAGAGCACTAAGAAATCAACTTAGCCTCTAAATGTACAGTGATATTCCACCTGTAGCTGTGCCTGAATGCAGATAGAAACATTCCCTGAGGATTGTATTGAAGCTGCAGAAACTCCTTCTTTCACTGTATTTGCTTGCTATAATTGTAGCCTCCTAATCAGCTCTTCAAATTATTTCTGCACTGCTAATCTGCTTTAGAGACCAATAAAAGTATGAAACAAATCCTTTGAAAGGTTTTAGGTTTTTTTAGCAAAATAAAATAATGAAAATCTTTAAATACCAAAGTACTGAAGTAGCTGAATAAGCTGATTTATACCATTCCTGCTCAGTGATTCATGGCAGTTTTCTTTATGGGGTGATAAATTTAAACATAATTGAAATTGCACAGTAAGGACCTCATTTGATTGGAATTAAAGTGAATCACTCCACAAACGAATTGTAGTGACTTACTTACCTTGTCATGGTTGCATATGGGTAAGAATTAATTCTTACCTCCTTTACTATTTCTCTTTAGGAAAAAACCAGAAAAATTAAAGGATATTAGAAGTTTCTTGTCTGAAAGAGTCCCTGGGTCTGTGCCACTTGAACCATGGCAATACCAGCCATGGGGGGAGGCCAGTGGGCCACTCAGTCCTGCCTCTGTAATGTCAAAAGCAGGTGCTGGGGAAGTGTATGGAAACAAAGCAGCTGCATGTGCTGCTTCCTTCCAGAGACAAACAAGAGCTCTCCCAGTCCTTGTGCTCAAGGACATCCTGGGCCAGGTGTGCTTTCTGTGGCTTTGGGAGCTGTCAGTGGTTATCTGGGAATCTGAATGACTTCCTCCCAGATCCTTGCACAACTCTGGCCTGTGCAGTATCTTTACTGAGTACATCTGCAGCCTGGCCAGAAACTGGGGGGAAAACTACAACTTTTTAGTGCTTTTTCCAACCTGCCAATTGCTAATTTATTTGATGCTCTGTAGTTTCTACTCTTCTGTGTACTCATCACTCTGTAACACCACTGTGTATTCCCCAGTCTTCTCTTGCCAGTCTGAAGAATCACATCCTCATTTTTCCTTTTACAGGAGCTGTTCTGTGTCTTGATTACTGTTGTTGCTCTTCTCAATCATTTTCAGACAAGGGAGAACAAAACCTGCAGACAGTATTCAAGGTGTGAGTGTTCAAGTCTATGAACAGCAAACAGTGTTGACTGTTCTCTGTCCCTGTGTTCAGTAACTCTCAACACTCACCTTGCCCCTTTGGCAGCTCCTGTGCCCTGATGTGGCAGTGCCCTGGCTGGAGTGACACCAGTACCTCGCTCCTGGCTGTCAATGCTCCAAAGAGTTGTTGGTTTGGGGTTGGTTTTGCCATATGCATCACTTTACACTCAGCAATGCAGGAAGTAATCTGTTCCCTGGTGGTTATTTTTCCAAGTCAAAGCAAGAGCACAATTAGTCTGCTGCACAGAAAGACTGGTGGTAAAAAAAACATGTAAGACAAGGAAATCTGCATCACTGAATGATACAGAAGTGTATGGAAAGAGAAAATTCTGATCATTTGGTGACATAAGATGGCAAAAACATTGAAAGAACTTAATGGTAATATAAGAATTAATAAATTTTGTTTACAATTTTAGAACTGATATTTTTCTGGGAAAATTATTTTTTATATTTTCTGTGTTCTTGTTAATGGAAGTTAAAAAACCTCTACAACGATTTTTAAGCAAATTAATTTACAAATGTTCACTATTTTTACTTGCTACTGTAAAACTTGTTATAAAGGAGAGCAAATACTCCTGTGTTGAATATTTGGAGATATTAGGGAGTTTTCCCTTGATCTAGAGGAGTATGTATGTCTATCCTCAGACTGTCTTCTGTGTGAAAACATGATTTATACAACAACAACATGGGCTCTAGTCCATGAACCAGATAAAATTTAGCTACAGTATCTGCTATTCTTTCTCACTGTTCACTCTGACTGCTCCCTCAGAGCCTCCTGCTCTTCTTTTGTGGCAGAAGCAGTAAATCAGAGATGTTTCAGTCTGATGTTTTATCAGCTCTGTCACCAGTTTGAGTTGACGTTAGTAGATAGCAATCACCCCTTACAAACCTGACAGGATCCCAGAGAGCTGCTGCAGCCTTGAAATGCTGACTGGCCTGGGGGAGAGCTCCTTGGTTCCGTAACATCCAACATCCCCAAGGGACTTCTGCCAGGAAAAGGGCCTTAGGAGTGCCATGGTTGGATCTGCGATCCCAAGGTCTTAAATGTAAAGGGAAAACTAACTCTGAGATGTTCCAAGACATCTTTCATTCTTCAGTTTCACTTTTCTCACTCCTGTTTTCAGGACAGCATTTCCAGCCCTCCCTTGTCCCTAAATACAAAAGAAATAAAACATCACATCTCTCTAGGAGAGGTCACTAATCACTAGTCTGGAGTACCTCAGTTGTAAGGTCTGAAAGAGGAAGTTTTAAAATCAAGTCTCTTTTGTAGGGCAGTTCTTTGAAGATGGCTTTGAGCTGAATTAGCCACTCAGGATGTGCTAACTTGTGAAGATGGGAGTAGTACAGAGCAGAATTTACTAAAAGGAAGTGGAGTAATCACAGCTGAGGAGGAATCAGAACACAAAACCCCAGGACTGTTCTCAGAGCAGTAAACAACCTCATTTGATTGTTGATTTTATGTGTAACCTGTCAATCACCATGGTTTTGATTCCCTCATAGAAGGAATATTCTTGAAAACATTCCTTTCAAAGTTCCTTTGTGAGTAAGTCTGGCTCATCAGAGGGAAAGAAAGCAGTGAAATGTTTGTTTCTTTAAATGGAAAAATTGAAGTCCCTCTTGGCTCTTGTGTACCATTGTTGGCTTCAAGGTGGTACTGAAAGTTCCCTTTGGATCAGATTCAAGGACTAAAAAAATGCTGCCCAGGGTGGAGCTCGAAAGTGCCACCTTTATGCTCAAGCATTTGGGTTATAAACACTTTCTCAGCAGGAAATACTGCAGAACATTCACTAGGGAAAGCAAATTATGTGAACTTTTATTTCGGGCTAGACTCTCCTTCTCTTCCAGCAATTGCATTTTGATTTTTGTCATTCAGAAGGTGGCAGAATTAGAGAAGCAACACAAAGGTCAAACACATACAAAGCAGGCAAGGGATCCTTTACTCAACTGTCTGCAAAGTGCTGCCACCCCCGAGTGTGACAGAGTGTGGGGTTCCCAGTCACTGCTGCTGGGTGACAACAATTCTGACTCCCTCTGCCCCCCCGAGGCAGCTGTGGCTGCTGGGGAGCTCTCCTGGCACATGTTACCTTGACATGCTGCCTGTTCCTGCCCCGTGTGTCTGGGCAGCCCACTGAGATCTCAGTAATGAGAGACAGAGTGCTCTGGTAACCTGAGATCACAGCAGGCATTTAGCACTCACTGCTCTGGGCTGTTCACAGGGACCTGAAGGCTCAGGAGGCTTCCTCAAACCAGGGACAGCTTCCCAGAGGAGTCTGTGGGCAAGCCTAATCATACCTCCTGAACCCAAGGAAAATGGATGCACCAGCTGTATCAAAACATGGTTCTTCCCAGTGCTGGATCTGGGTTTATTATATTAAGAGATCTGGGGATTCTTTTATTCCCCAGTTCAACAACACTCTTCCCTGAAGTCTTTGTCACTCCTTTAACAACTGTAGATAACTTCTTAGGATATTTCTTCATGTTAATAACTAGATTGGCCTGTGTTAGACAAGCACTGTGATATTCTCAGTCCTTTGTGGTTTTTTTCCAGACCAGTTTTAATTGAGATCATACCTTCCTGGCCTGGCTCCCTTATGACAAGGGCTGCTGTCTTTTTAACTGGGTGAAGCACTTAGAGTCATCTCTTCTCGTTGCTGTAGTTTGTCTGTGTTCTCAGTCCCTGTGGTGTTGGTGTCTCTTTCCACTGTTTAGCTCAGTGGAATTTACTTTCATTCAATCATTCATTTGCAGCATGTCAGTGGAAAATCGGAGGTACCTGCCACTGAATTGGAAAGAATTCACAGGGACAGTCAGCTCTTGGTGTGTTTTTAGTTGCTGAAAGAAGTCACCAAGGGGCTCCTGAAATAAGTATGCCACTAATAATGACCTGCTGTCTGATCTGAGAGTCTGGCTGGATCAGGAATGGAAATGTAAAATGGTATTTTCTTTAAGCATTGTTGTGGTCAGTGCAGTAATTCAGGACTCAAATAACAAGACTGTAGGATACACGTCAGGTTCTTACACTGTCATATGGCAACTGTCTGCCATAGCAGTCTGCCTGAATATTTGAAGTTGCAGCTCTTTTTAAAGGATTGGTGCATTCCTTAGTATTTCTGTGTTATGTTACACAGAGTGTTGCAGAACTGGAAGGAAAAATGACCTTTGTCTCTAAATAAGTTCATTTTCAAATTGATACAGTCTGGGATAAGTGGAGGTAGAAAGAGGGGTATAACTCCCTTCTGTGGCTTGGGAAAAGCTCCTCTTTGTTGAGTTATAGCCTCGTTTTTGGTGGCATTTCAGAAGAGGGGAATAAACAGGACTTGATTATTTAAGTCATTCCTCTAAGAGACCTGGTCTGTATTTTTAAAATACTGCCAAAGTAGGTCTAATCAGCATGGCATATTTTTAATATTAGGAGGTAGCAAATAATCTTATAATACTGTATGAATACCTACAATTATTCTGCTTCAAGGGATGATGTTGAGAAACCATTGGTGCTTTTAGGATCATGTTGGTTTGTGTCTGCTGTTACAGTTATCACAAGAAGATCACCTGAAAAGTCACAGGATTTGGGCTGGGGCAGTTGGCAGGACAAAGCTCTAAAGAGATGGTGAAGAATCTTCCTTTAAAAAGGGTAACATTCTTGGTCTGTGCAAGGCCATGTGCCTTATGCCCCCAGAACAGACTCTGTGAACAGCAGCTCTGGGGCTGAGTATGATCTGAGCTCCCAGCTGACCTTGGACCCCTCCCGTGTTCCTCTGCTCAGACACAGGCACTGACCAAAATTTCCTCTCCCTGTTTTGCAGGGTGACATTCATCTTTAAAAAAATTAGCATTGTAAGTGTTTTCCTGAGGCTGCTGTGTTTCCTTCAGGGAAGCCTCTTTTAACTGGAGGTGTTACATTATATGGAAGCTGTTAAAATTAATAAATTAAATAAATAAAGAGAGATGCTCTCCAAACAGTTTTCTTCTGAGCTTTTCCGATGGTGAACTGTCAAGTTCCAAGAAACTCAGGAGAGCCTTGGGCTGTGTCTGGCTGATCCCTTGTGGTGGGGCAGGTGTCTGGGGAGCTTCCCTTTACACGCTGGCAGATTTGGGATGCTGCTGCCCTGCAGTCTCCTGAGGCAAGCCAGCTCTCCAGGCTCTTCAGGGTGTCCTGCAGACCCTAGAGCATGGAGAAAAATTCACAAGTCAATGGAAACAAGATCTCGACCTTGACAGTTGCAGAACTAGTGCTGTAATACAATTCTGCAACCTGATGCTTTAGCTGAGAATTCTGGGATGAGGTTTGGTGGGTGCAACATTGCACACACTGCACTGCTCAGAGAAATGCCTTCTAAACAGAGCTGGAGGTTGTTCAGTGCATTTACACTGCCCATGTCTGCCTGCCTCAGTTAGGTGTTCATTGCTTAATAGGTTAGATCAATATTCAGGTTTAATTTAATCTAAAAATAATTTAATCTAAAATAGTTCAGATAACTAGTACTAGACTAGTTCAACACTCAGTGCTCATAGTGGTGTCTTCCTTGGGAAGTTTAAGTCACTAAAGGCAGCATCTGTCATCTCAAGCTTCACTTTCTCATTTACCAAAATCTTCATGGCTGAAAATATTTCCTACTCTAAGCACACAAACCCCAGTAGGTTCTTCATTATTTATAGTTGTTGTCAGTAAAAGGCATTACTCTTTAGGTTAGTGGCACTGCAAGTATGTGCTATCAGAGCAGCACCACTTCTGGACTGTGCAAAAGTTACATTCTGAAAAATTGGGCACAGTCCTTTCAAGACCCTTAGGCACACATCTGTTCTAGGGAGGGAAAGAGTGTCCCCCTAAAACACCCTGAGGACAAAACAAACCCTGCAGTCTCCCTCTGCCTGCCTGTTTCCTCTCCTTGGGAGGTTTTTCTGCCTGTGTTATCTGTCTCTAATGTTACACTGAACTACCTTCCATTCTTCCTACCAAAGGGCTGAATCTCCCTCAGTGTTTAGGTTTCTTTTCCTGTTATTTGGCAGTAGTTTGTTCACACCCAGAAAATCAGCATTTGCTCGTGCAGGGCTGTTGGATAGGGTTACCTGCTTTGCAAATCCAGTCTGTGCTGCTTCATGAACATGAAGAAGGGGAAGAGTATTGTTGTTTCAGCTGGTTCCACTTGCAGTGGAGCTGTGTGAGTAGATTAGCTGATATCAGTGTTAAGGACAGAGTAGTTAGAACAATAACTTAATGAACACATCCTCTTTATGAGACTTTTTCCTTGCGAAGGCTACTGAATTCTGACTCATTTTTCTGACTCACGCTGAATTGCTGGCTCCTACTGCAGAATATCCCCTCAGCCAACTCCCTGAGCACAGCACACTGTCAAAGAGACAGAGCTTTCCAACTGTTGCATACAAAACTGAGAAGGGAACCTGAAAAGGGCTGAAAATGACAGGGTGAAGTGCAAAAATAGAAAATAAAGAACTAACAGGAAAAGAGAGACTGAGTAACAATAGAGGGCCAGCAGTAAATCCGGTTTGCCTTTCTGGCTCGGGAAGGTGTCTTGGAATCTGTATTTCAGGGCACCCACTGGGTGGTCAGCAGAACTCTTTGAGTGTGTGAAATGAAATGGAAAACAATAGCTCAGCAGCAATTGCTTTTTTCCCTCTGATGAGGTGTTCCTTGAATTGCCAGCACGACTCCTGCCTGATTTAGCAGTGAATACAGCCAGGCATTTCCTGAGATGACAGCACTACATGGCTGTTAGAAATGCTAAGTGAAAGGTTCTGCTGTGAATAACCAAGGAAAGGGAATGGGATATGGGAGTGTGTCCCACTAAACTGCCTCTGCAACAAAAGGGGAATGAAATGTAGCACAGCTGCACAGGGACCATCCAGCCAGTCTGAAAACCCCCATCTCTTGGCACAAATGGATGATAGGAGCCAACAAGATCTTTTTGGAAGAGATATATCTTTTTTGGAATGGTTAAAAGCTGATGCCAGCATTGTTTGTCTTAATTGCTTGTCTTTTTTTTCCTCATATTATCTAATAAACTCTCAACCCTCTTCTTCTTCATGGGGAATTTTTACCAGCAAACATAGATACTGTTTGTGCTCTTGGCCAATGTCCCATTCTGACAAGTCTCCACATATGAATCTATCTGCTCACTCATCTGTTCCACTATCTCCAAATAAGCAATAAATGATTCCTTTTTAGAAAGGGTATCTTGTCTGAGCCTTTCCAAGACAGCAATACAGTGTGTGGCTCCAAGAGTACTGCACTGACTTGGCAGAAACTATTTAGGAATTGCTGCTACTCCTCCTCCTCCCTGATTACAGCCCTTAGGAAAAAAATGTGATGACCCCTCATTTTTCCTTATTCAGCACATATTTGTGGTCTTTTATTTCATTAAACCTCGAACTGGTTTTGTTTCCTCTTTGCCTCACCTTCTTCCTTCATCAGGGAGGATGTCAGAGAGTGCCTCACTCAAAGGGACAGGGACCCAAAAGGACATGACTGTGACAGATCAATTAGTAATTAGCTAAGCAGTATCAAGTCTCATGTCATGCCATCTGTATTCAGGAACTTGTGCTGGGTTTTATCTGGTGTCCAATCACTCATATTAGTTCTATCCTTTTGTTTTTAGAACAAAAAACATGTATGTTGCTGAAATCAGTCTTAAAGCCCCCTCCCTGTCCAGGATACTCACCACTTTACCCACACAGTGTTCTAGGTACTGCTTTCTGGTCTGTTAAAAAACCTTTCTTATTGTACCTTCAACTTGATACAGTTCTGAAACAGATCAATTTTAGTTCTACGTTTGCATTTTAAGTTAATTGAGCTCTTTAGTTTTTGCCTCTGGCCTGGAAACACTCCTCTGCATTGCCAGACTCGTTCCTGTTACCATTTGTCACGGTGCAGTGTCTGTATTTTCCTGTCTCCCTGGGCACTCAGTTTGGTGCCTACAGCAGGGTCGTGTCTTACCCCACTTTTGCTCATTATTAAGCACTTTCATTATGACTTTTCTTTTTATTCCTCTGCATTAAGACCCTTCTGTTTGATTCAAACTCACTTCGAGGTCACACAGTGAGATTCCCCAGCAGTTCAAACGCTCCCGTGTTTGTTGTCCTGCCTGCCCGTGTTGCTGTGTGGAGTGCTCAGAGGGTGGGCAGACAGAGAAAACCACTGCTTATTCTTCTGTGGGTTTGCTCTCAGCCAGCTGGTGTCCTTAACCAGTCCCCTCCTTGCAGCAAATGTCCCAGTGCAAGGGGGGGGTCAGGCTGTGGCTGGTCCATGGCTGGTCCTGTGGGATCTGTTCCCTTGGGTTTCATCACTGCTGTTCTTTGCTTGCTGTCACATCTTTTCTGAGTTGATGGTCCTTCAGTTCTGTCTGGAGTCTTCTCTGTAGCTTCGTTATTCTTGTGATTCTAGACTTTTCCAGAGTGGCTGAGGTGTCTGGTCTGCAGGTGTTTGATATGCCCATCCCCATCCTTCCCTTACAGAAGGGACAAAATGCAGTGTTGGGTCAGGACAGGCCCAAAACATTTTGCTTCAGGAGAAGAATTACAGTTTGCCCTTTTCTTCATAGTACAAATTCCTGGGAAGCAACAGATACTAAAACTGAAATTCTCAATTCCATATTGTGACATGACTCAGACTTCAGTAACTGCTGACGGCAAAAAACTTTGTCTTACAATTTACTGCCCCCTCCCACCCTGCCTTTGATGTGGACTTGTTTTCTACACCAGTGGAGCTCAATACTTGCATTGCAATCTGCCAAAAGCCATTTCTGCAAGGCTGTGAATGCATTTTGCAGACAGCAAGCCAAGAAATCTACCACCTTGTGAGAGAGGCAGGAGACAGAGGGACTGTTCTTCCCAGCACTGATGATCAGCCTTTGTGGCAGATGGCAGCATGGAATGAGCCAGACAGTGTCCAGGTGTGAAGGCAGGATTGCTGGGCTGAACTAAAAGTGCACGTTACAAAGAATGTAATCAGCTCTGGAGGAATCTGGGCAGGATGCCATGGATAAGAGCTTTCCTTTAGGAGGGACACTGTAATGGTGATATGGATGACTTGGATAGTTGTGGTCATTAATAACCCCAAGTAGACAAGGAGTCTCTTTTAATGTTATCCAAACAACAGCATTTTACCCCTACCCTCTTAGTATGATTTTGGCTTCTGGGAAAATCCAGTATCTATTTAGTAGTGCCTTTGTCTGGTTTCTTCCAAAACCACCCAGTGCAAATAGCTCTTTCTCTACACTGCTGCTCAATCCACCTTGTTACAGACAGACAAAGATTACATGGAGAAATTATTTCCATATATCTGAAAAAAGACATCAATATGTCTTATATCTTTTTGAACAACAAAAACCTCTCTTCCATGGCACAATCTGTGGGAGTTAGGACTTTTAAAAAATTGGCAGGTATTTGGGCATATAGATATTCTCAACTGGACAGGACGAAAGAATCAGGAGAAAATGGGACAGCTGAAAAATAAGTTGAGGTTCCAAGAACCTAATGGATTCAAGTAGATGCTAAATTTTTAAAGCTTCAGTCTTACATGTCAACATTTTAAAATGCCAGCAGTATAACAAAAATAAAGTAAATGTAAACAGTGAAATGTATTATGTTGCTTGGATCTTGGCAGTCATCTCCAATGAAATAATAGCAGGAAATTATAGAGGAAAAAAATGGTGAAATCATTCTGCAGTCATTGGGTATTCTGGTGAGTCTTCTGTGTGGAGATAACATTTGGGTTTATTTGCATTATAGAATGAAAGATTGCTGTTATAATTGGAAACTGTTAAAGGTTTTGTAGCTCGGGCTAAAGGTTATCCAGGCTGCTGCAGCAGATATCCTAATTCTAACAAAAGATACACAATAAGGACAGAACATTAAAACTGGAAGAGTAATCTAAAAATACACACAGTGCAGGAATTCTGCCGTGCTAGGCACTTGTTAGCCCCGATAAGAACTGTGATTGTTGGTTTTTTCCCCAGTCCCTCGAATATGTGAAGCTGTATTGAAAGTGAATCGGACCGTTTTGAGATTTCACATATGTTCTTGTCAAGAAGTGCCCATTTTTCTTTCCTGAATGATCTTTTGTGCCCAAGCCTAAATTCTGTAAGGGTTTAACCTTCTGTGGAAGTGTTCTGATAACAAATACAGTTAATGCTAATGAGTTGTGTGTCAGTGTAACAGGGGGATGGATTCAGCTCAGAACGTGTTTGAGAGTGGGAATGGAGCCCACAGGTGCCCACGTGTGGTTAGAGCAGCTGTCCCAGTACCTGGTGAGAGATCAAGGGGGATGTCACGCTGAGCTCTGTCAGATAACCTGCTTGGCTGAAACTTTAGAACACAGGCAGCTGAAATCCAAAGTGCATTTAACATTGCAAACTACTTTTGCTACCAGATTAAAATTGTTGTTGCAGGATCTGCTTTGGTGCATCTCCTAGCTTTTAGTGCATTTGTTCGACCCATGGGAATCTTCTGCTTATCTTAAAAAAAAAATGTTCATCGTGGCACAGGTGGTGCTAGAATGTGTAAGACCTAAACTGCGCCCCCATGGAATGTTTGCAGGATGTGGCCAGTGATGCACAGGGTCTTACAGCTGGCACCGAGTTCACAGCTTGCTCTCTGGATCTGAGTCACTTCTGAAAGGGTTATCTGCTGTTTGCCTGGAAAAATCAGCTATTTTAAACATTTACTTTTGTTCTCCTGTAAATAAACATGAGCTGGCTTGGTCTCCTTTGCTGTGTTTGTGTACACCAGAGCAAACTCTGCCGGGCTGGGGCAGCCTGGAGGATCCAGCAGGAGGGAACCTCCCTGGCTTTGGAGCTGAGGTGTAGCAGGGGATGGATGCACCACTATTGCTGTCCATAATAGCACTGAGGCACTTCATCCTGCCTAAGCTAAGCCTTTTTTCCCCAAAAGAAATAATAACTTGTGTGAATGACATGTCAGCTGGGCTTCAGGAACACCTTGTACCTGCTTTGAATTCCCTGCCAGCTGCTGCCAAGGCTTGAGTCAATGGGAGCATCCCTTGCCATTCAAGATGCTCTGAGGAGTATCAAAGTGCAAAATGCAGCTTATTTTATTTTCTGCCTGGTTTTCTAGTTAATCAAAATCCTTTTGTACTGTTCTATACTGGGTATTGGAGGTGGTCTTGTTATTTACTCTCCATTATTAATGTAATGAGATTTGTATGCCTTGTTGAAAAGACTGTAGGTTGTGGAGTTAGGTGTGTTTTTCATTTTTGTCCTTTTGTAAACTGAAACCAAAACAGCTAGATGGTGGTTTCAAAGCCTGTTCTTTGCTTTAATTAGTGCTGTAGGTACAGTTCCCTGTGCTGTATGATCTCATTGTTCTCAAATCAAGTAGCTAAAGGCAGTAGTTCAGTAAATGTATCAGTTAACTCTATTCAGGGTGTTTAACATCCAAGCTCATTCATATATTCATTTTTTTATGTTACTCTTAAGCCAGACTGTGATGCTGATGAGTATTTCCACTTTATAAGTGGTAAAGTTAGTGTGATGTGCTCCCCCATTATCCTCAGCTTGTTTAAACAGGGTGATCAGCACCCAAAGTGCAGGCAGAGCTCTGCCTCAGGGCACCAGTGGCCAGGGTGCAGGGAGAAGACTGGCACGAGCCCTGGGCAGGTGCCCTCAGCATCACGTTGTGCTTCCATGTTGAGCCCTGCTACTCACCACCTTTCCCTGCCAGACTGTGGCTCGAAGCTACATGGTGAGCTCTGGAAAGAGGGGGAAGCTCCGGGCTGTAAACAAAATCCCAAAATGCCCCAGACAAAAGACACTTAAATTGATTCATGATGTCTCAATCTGTGTCTAAGGAAAGGAAAAGGTGATGCAAGGCTTGTGTATCCAAGCAACTGCAGAGCCCCTGCTGTTGCCATGGGAGGTTTTATCAGTGAGGCAGTGGTTGAAATTGTCCTTTTATAAGTGAAAATTGCAGGGGGAAGGAGGGGTTTTCTAGACAGCCTGTTCCTGCAGGGAGTCAGCAAGGAACAGTCTGGAGCAGTCACAGGCACAGACACACACAAAGGGCTGATCTGAACAAGAGTGACAGAACTCAGTTATTTCCAAAATATAAATATGAGACCCTCCTGAGGCTCTGCTTTTGGACTGATTTGTCCTACCACAATCTACAGACAACAAAGGCAGTATTTGTCCTGAATTCATCTGCTCTCTCCCAATTAATCTAATACAGCAGGAATACCAGCTGTGTCTTACCAAACAGACTTATAAAAGCAAGGGTAAAATGTTGCAGTATGTCCTAAAGAGCAGATGCCCAACAAACATCTTTGTGCAGGAAAAGGAAACATTTCCTTAAACATCCTGCAGCAAACGTGACTGATTGAGCTTCCTTTTCCCCCTGCCTGTTGCATTTCCCTTCTTTGCACAGACAGGATCTAACCAGATTTGCAGGGTATGAACTGCAGGTTGCTTTCAAATTCATAACTATGAAATGGTTCGTTTAGCAGGACAAAGGCCAAGCTGACAGACACCCTTTTTCCAGCTCAGCATGTGCACAGCAATGGGAGGGTGGCAAGGAGCTTTTGTTAATCTCAACCCAGCTGGCAAGAATGCTGCGAAATGAAGGCTTTGAAGACGTTTTTTCTTCATTTTTAAAGCTACAGTTTGTTAGAAAAGCTTGAAAATCTTGCAAAAAAGTAATCTGCAAAATATTGAAAGTCCTCCCTGGCAGTCATGTGACTTAGGCAAATTTCTCCACTAGCAATTAGCCTGGACAGTTTCCTTTACCAGTCATTATTTTTGCAGGTTCTATTCTGCTGCATCTGTGAAAATGTTTTTCCCCAGCTTGAATACACTTTTCAAAAAAAATAAATGGTTGGCAGAAAGGATTAGGGTATTGGTCAGGTTGAGGCTGATCCAAGCAGCAGCAGGATTTTTTTGCCTTTTAGTTAAAACGTGTAAGAATTGAAAGCTTAAAAAGCTTCAAGCTTAGAGCTGTTCTGAAAATAGCTGGGGCTCACACTCCACTTCCTAATGTGCTCACATCACAAGACCAACTGCTGCTACTTGCTCTCTTTTGTCTGGGGTTCAGTGGAGAGCTGAGGTGCTGCCTGCTCTGGAGGGAGCAGCCCTTTCTTCTCCCCCAGAGGTGGCCCAGCTCTGCCCTCAAAGGTAGCCCAGGGAAAGGCTGCCCTTTGGGCACCAATGTCACACCCATCTTCCTGAGCCCAAACAATCCAGTGTCTTCCACGAAAAAAACAGCACCCCTGCTCAGGGATTGGTTTACATGTTTTTATTTTTATGAGAAACATAAATACAAAATAAAAATAGTAAACAAGTGCTATAGGCTTTTCATTGGGGTGAGGTTCAGGCCTGATCCTGAGCAGTTCCAAGCTTTTAAGTTCAGGTCCAGGTCTTTGCTCTTAGAAAACAAATCACAGGGAAAACCAGCTGACTTTTACCTCGAAACCAGTGCTATCAGTAACAGTAACATCTGGGTTATCTTGTAAAGCACAGCAACAACTAAGAAGGATGAGATTAAATATAAAAACATTTTCCAAGATGGGCCCCACTTCCTGCAATATTGTTGGGTGCTGCCCCACTGACCTCAGCAAAACCTTGTTCCACCAGCAGTGAGTTATTCTGGTGGGATGATGCTGTGTCTGGCAGCACATGCACAGGTAGCACTGGCTTCTTCCAAGAGCTCTTGTTGTGTAATTGGTTCAGATTTTGGTTAAAGAGGATCCAGCCCTGCCATGACATAAAGAAACATATCAAGAAGTTTTGGCTTGTTGAAGAAAATTCCCTTCTAAGGTGTAGGTTTTCCTCCCTCTACCACAGACACCAGTTTTGATTTGATTTGAAATTCTAGTGCAGCACTGTCCAGAAAGACCTGATCTTTTAGACAGACCCCAAATTCTGCAGCACTTCTGAAGGCTCTACTCTACAGAGACATGCAGACACGTCTGCCAGGGGGATTTAGTTCTTTAACTGGAGACCAAAGAGCGAGGTCCAGGATTTGGGCTGATATCTGTTGGACATCAGAGAGCTCTGAGTGAGGGTGTAGTGTGTCTATGGGCTGGGTGACAAATACAGTTGGACGTTATCATTTAAAGTAAAAAATAATCACGAAACAAATAAAGGCACCAAACCGCATAGCAAGCCAACTTTGGTAGATTTCTTGCAAAATATATGCATTTAAATACATTTTTACAAGGTTTACAAGGTTACACTGTTTAAAAAAGTTGCAATGATGAAATATGGAATATTTCATTCTTGTACCAAAACTACATATCATGTCATAACAAAAATATTACAGCTTTTATTTAAATGCAGATAATATAAGAACTGCACCTCTTTATAGAAAAAACCTAATTGTAGACATATTGCTCTGCTTTTGTATTCTCTGATGGGCTCAGACCCTGCTATTTATGTGTTTAAAAACTGAAAGCAGTTATCTTTAAAAGGGTAAACCATGTGCTCAATATTCAACATCACAATTTGCAGGGGCAAGGCTTTAGTCTTATTCTGGTCTGTGAACATGTTGATACCCCTGGGGTTTTAAGTTTGTTAAGCAAGGCAGAAACACAGTCCATGTCAATCTGTCACAGACCCACAGTTGTGATTAGTCCACCAGTCTTGGAGATATCAGAAAGATAAGCATTAATGCTCAGGTCAGGTGTGCACTGTACTGCTACAGGACTGTGAGGGACCCATGAGGTTGTAGTGTTGTGTTCTGAGGAACATAAACAGCACATTTCCTCACTGGCTCTTGGCAGAAATCTCCTTATGGCAATGCAGAGGCTGCCACGGGCGGGAGCAGGATCCTGTGCTGATGTACAAGTAACTGGTGTGGAGGAGTTTCACACGTCCCCCTAACCCCTCCCTTGAAAAAAACGTTTGTCTCTGCCGTGTAAAATTGAGAAGTGTAAGCTGGTATTCCAGGCTGTGGCAAATTTCTGCAGGTGTTGGGCTCAGAAAATTAGAGTTATGTTGCCCGATGTATCTTCCTTCCAGTCTGCAGTGTGTTACCGGGCAAGGCACAGGAGCTGAGAGCTGTGAGAGCCAGGACTTCACATCTCCTGATCAGCTGACATAAAGTCTCGGTCAAGATATTTTTGGTAAAATTCTTCTAGCAATTTTTTGCTTGATTTGGTAAATGAAGGAAAGCATGTGTTAACAAAATCATCGTGGGGAGCCAACCAAGTGCACGTCCAACTGAGCACACAATTCAAAATTGGCAGCAAGCAGGGCTTGGCAAGAAGGCCACAAAAGCATCATCCCCCCAACCATCAGTATCTGGGGCAATTTTTATGCTTCCAATCTCCTGTAGTGCAGATGAGAGGAGCAGAGGCCCTGCTGGAGCCAGGACATACAGTGATCTCCCAGATCTCTGAATCTAGGCCTCGGATAACTCTGGCAATGAGTTCATATTCAAGTAAAAACAGAGCATAAGCTGATGGAGGAGAGGGGATGAAGAACTTCAAGGGGCAACCTGGTGTAATCTGGTTTGTACTCCACTAAAGAACAGCAACCACCTGAAATCTCTTTCAAGGTCTCAAAGACACACAGACCAACTCACTTCTCTGAGGGACTGAAACAAATGAAGAAAGTCAAATACCTTTCTCCAAACAGCCAGCGGGATTAAGGATCAAGGTTAGTGACATGCCTTGGACAGGATCCCTAGTTTAGTTGCCCAAAGAGAAGATCAAAACCCCCCTACTCAGTTAAAGCCGCAGCGGGAGCCGCCAGACGCGGGCTTTCAGGAGGGAGAACGCGGATGGGAATCTCCTCCCGGGCGACAGCGCACACCCGGTGCCGGTCCCAGCAGCCGAGAGGCACCGGCAGCGAGAGCGGGCGGCGAAGTACTCACGAGTCTGGGGGCACCGCCGGGGCACGGCCGGGAGCGGGAGGCGGGCGGGCGGCGGAGCCCGGACGGGATGTCCCGGTGCTGCCGCTCGGTCACCCCGGCCGGGGCCGCGCTGCCCGCAGCGGAGCGGCCGGACCCGCCGGGCGCTGCCCTGCCCGGGGCCGCCGCTCCACGGGGTGCCCGTTCGGAAGAGCCTCCGGGCAGGGCAGCGCTGGCGCTCCCGGGCCGTGTGTCCGTGTCCCCGCGGGGCCGAGAGCGGCGCGGCCCCGCTCAGACGTAGTTCTTCTTGTCGTACTCGCCGTTGGACGTGGGCCGCCGCGGCGCCGAGTACTTGACGGGGAAGGAGGTCTCGTCGCGCTGGGAGCAGGAGCAGCAGCAGATGAGGCAGCCCCCGAAGAGCAGCAGGGCCGTGGCCGCCCAGCCGATGTAGAGCGCGGCCCCCATCTCCCGCTTCTTGGACGGCGGCACGGTGGGGTCGTAGAAGTCGCTGATGACGATGTTGGCGAACCAGCAGAGCGGGACGAGCACCAGGACCCCGCAGAGGATGTAGATGGCTCCGCCGGCGATCACGATGCGGGACTTCATCTTGCCGGGGCGGATGCAGTTGGTGCACTGCGCGCCCACCACGGTCACCATCAGCGCCACCAGCCCCAGCAGCGCCACGACGACGGTGAGCGCCCGGCCCGCCTGCACCTCGGGCGGCAGCGCCAGGATGGAGTCGTACCCCTTGCACTGCATCTGCCCCGTGCTCTGCACCACGCAGTTCATCCACAGCCCTTCCCAGAAGGTCTGCGCCACAACGATGTTCACGTCGATGAAGGCCGACACCTGCCACATGGGCAGCCCGCAGGCCAGGATCACCCCCACCCAGCCCAGGATGCCCAGCCCCAGCCCCAGGATCTCCAGCGCCGCCGAGGTCATGCTGCCGTCCCGGGGGCTCCGCGGGCAGGACGGGGCGGGTGCGCTGCGCTCCCCGCGCTGCCGAGCGGGCTCTGCGCGCCGCGGCCGCGGGCAGCGCTATTTGAGGGGCCGCGGGGCGCCCGCCCTCCGCCCCCGGCCCTGCCCTGCCGGGCAGCACCGCCCGCCCCGGGGCACGGGCAGGGCCGGGGGGGCGTGCGGGGCTCCCTCCTGCCCGGGGGGGTCCCGCCGGAGCCGGGAACGCGTCCCTGTGCTCCGGGGGGAGCTCGCGGCGGCGCTGCCCGCTCCCAGTTCAGCGCGGGGCTGCGGGCGTCTCTTCGCGGAGTTCATCTGCTCGAATTCCTTTCGGTGCCGTTATCTGTGTATTTCCTGTTTACTGATAAAGTCCGCGGCCAGACCTTCGGAGAGGTCTTGCCCCAACGCAGGCACCCAGCAGTGTGGAAGTCCTGGTTATCAGAGTCTAATTGATCATTTCCCAGAACACTGAGTGTGCTGACCGACCTGCACAGCTTTCTCCTGCACGCTGGGACGGGCAAAATTAAAAAAGCACAACCAAACAGATTTCACAGATTATTCTGAGTTGGAAGGGACCCACAAGGATCATCGATTCCAACTCTTAAGTGAATAACCCATACAGAGATTGAACCCACAACCATGGTACTATCAGATGTCTGTACTTGAAGACAGACAAGCCCACTAATTCTGACAGAAAAAATACCCTCAAAATACATTTTTTAACTAATTAGTCTCATATTCTCTACTTAAGTGAGATTTAAATAGAGAACTAAAATACTGTGGCATTTGCCTACACTTTTGCTCATATTTCTAATGTTGCTCTTCCAGAATAAAATATTCACTTACAGTGCTTAGGAACCACCCTGAAAATGGAAGAGCTTTGAACGTGGGCTCTGCATGTCACCTGTCAGTACCAGCAGACAGATTCTCAGTTTGGTCCAGGAAGAATAATTGCTCTTAGCTTACACCAAGTGTGAAACTGTTTTTTCTGATACTGGAGCCTAGAGCAAAGCATACCATTTAAATATGTCACCACAAAGATTTCAGACTTGACTTTACTCTTTTAATAGTTCGAGTACATTTTGAATCTTTATGGTGTGTTGATGAGTTATGTGCCCATGTCAAAAAGGGTGTATTTACAAGAGGTATCATCGTCAGGCCATGCAGACATTGTAATTGCTACAGTCTCTTCATGGCCCACTGGTGTTTTGGATTGCTCTTGCAAAGCAGCCTTGGTTCACAGCTCACAGCCCCCCAGGCTGGCAGCGAGTGCTCGTGGTGTGAATGCTGTGTTCCAGATCAGAGAAAGAGAACAGACCCCAGCAGCTGCTCACAGCACTCACAGGGAGCTGTGCCCAGGGGCTTCCACCGGCTGCCCTGAGAAAGGCTCATTTTGATTGCAGTAAGTTTAAATGCTTTAGACGAAACTGAAAGTTATGTTCACACTGACTTTAGAATTGGTTTGGCTTTTTGTGGATTCAGTTTCAACTAGCCCAAGGTATCCTAGCGTAGAGGAGATTGCGGAGTTTGAAAATAATACATTTCCTGCCCCTACATAAGTGGTTTTCTCTGTTGCACAGTAACTTACAGCATGTACTGTGGCATGCAGAGGTTTGTGATGGAAATCTTGAGGCTGATATGAGTGCAGCATGAATGGAAAAGTCCACATGCGAAGCAGAAGCAGCAGAAGGAAGGATAAGCAGAGGTTACAGGAATCACATGGATTGCCAGCTGAGGATGTGCCTGCTGAGGTGACACGGGGCAGTGCCCCGAGTACATCCTGAGTGGTGACTCTTCTGCAGAAGACCCTGGCATAGTAACAGGAGGATGACAACAAGGTCACAGTACACTGGATGTGGCCTTTCACTTCTTTTTTTTTTTTTTCCCAGCCAGGAGACAAGCTTTTAGCCACAAGACACCCAAAAAAAGGAAACCAAAGAACATCAGCAGCTTTGTGGACTGTGGTGTAGGACATGCTGACACATGACGACTGCAGCCCTCCATCGATTATCTCTGCAGGAGGAGCTGTAAACATTTCTAGCATGGAAAATGTCTTCCTAACAAAGACTGCCTGGCAAATGGAGTTCAGAGGATTTATCTCCTCTTCCAGCTGTATATGAAATACATACAGTTTACTTCAATTATTCAAAACTGCAAATTCCAGTGTGCAAGTCCAGGAGGAATGTGTGACTGGGGCTGTGCAGTCTGTCAAACTGAGGCTGCTTACAATCACTCAGAAGAGTCCCTGGTGTCAGGGAGGGGAGAATGGGCAAAAGAACCATCCACAGAGACAGAGATATCTCAGAGGTGAACAGGAAGAAACCCAGAGCACAGACTGAAACGGAATAACATCTGTATTTATGATGATAATAACGATTATATAGAAACGACACAGAAGAACAATCAAGAAAGGGGGGAGAAATGCCAGTTATCTTAGCCCACAAGCACAGGAAAGCCCCACCCTTGCCACTCGCCCGGGAGCACGGAACTCTGAATTTCCTCCGATAAATGGCCTGTGCCGCGGGAGGCACTGACGGGGCCGGGGCAGCTGCCCGGGCCCTGGGGCTGAGAAGGGAAACTACTGCAAGGCTTGTTTTACCTCTGCAGCCCTCACCCCACCTTTCCTTGCTACCTGTAACCCAGCAACTGATTCCTACAAATCACTTAATCCAAGGCAATTATTTCTCTGGGGAAATGCATGCTTAATAATCACACGGCAACTGGACCTTTCTGCTTACAGGCATTTCCCGTGCTGGTATTTCACCTTTGTCTGTTTGTTCCTTTTCCTTGCCCCAGATATTAGCTTTTATCCTGGTTACTGGCAACAACCTCCATTTTCAATTACTCCATTCCCTGATCCCAAATGTCTGTTGCACAGACCACCTTTAATGACCCAGGGTGCAAGGTGCTCCCCCTCTGCTCACTTCACTTACTGGTACCTTGACTGACTCAGGCTGGGGGGCCTGAGGACCCCACCAGCTCCAGCACAGCTGCTTTCTGATGGGTGTCAGTGTCACAACACTGAAAATTAAACTCTTAGAAATGAAAGGGTTCCATTTGTTAAAAGGAAACACACATCAGCATGATGTTTTACTTGGGATGTTAAGTAAAGAAAATTGCCACTTATAAGTTAAATCCTTGCTGCAAAAGTCTGGATTCCTTTAAACTCCAAAGCACAATGTTCTTGCAGCAAAGTAACTCTAACAAATGGCCATTCATGTAATTCCATCTATTTCTGCTCCAGCTGTGTATTAATTAAATTATTCTGGGGGGATGCTTAGAGGGGCTTTACAGCCTGTGAAAATGGGCGGAAGTGGTATTCAAGCTGAGAACAATTGCACAGGAGCCATGCTATAGCAAGAGGGGCTTTGGGATTAGAGGTGATTGTGTTTTTGCTCTTTTCCTGACATAATCAGGACAAATACCAGGCTCAGAGTAACTGGGAGGGCTGCTAAGGGGGGTCCAGGCTCTCCCCACATTGCTTGTCCTGGGCTATGAACCCTGTCCCATGGCACAGAAGTGCTGTGCCCTCCAGCCTTGCCAGGGCTGTGCTCAGCCCCAAGGCATCCCACCAGCAATGCTGGCATAGATTTGCCTTTGGGCACCTGAAATGTAGCCTGCAGAGCACACTTGGTTTATAACTTTTGGAGTGTCCCTTACCCAAGTGTTTCTGCTCCTTCTCATCCCTAAAATATTAAGCATCTAGAAGACAGAGAGGAAAATGACATTTAGGATCAATCTTATGCACAAACCCAGTATTGTTTGTGTGAATAAGATGGAGTATGAGTCAAAGGATTAATTGAAAGCCTAGTGATCTCGAGAGAGCTTACCATAACTTTTGGATCAGACATAAGCAAAGGTGAAGAATTAGGAATCCTATTAGAGATTGATTTTGTGCCATATTTTGTATTCTAATTAGTGCTGGAATAAAGGCAAAGAGATTTACAAATACAGAGTGGTTAGGCAAGGACTGTTCTTTATTTAGAAAGCTTGAGGTTTCTCAGTGAAGATTACTCCTTTTGGAATTATCCTTTAAACTCCAGCTCTTTTCCTAAGAGATTTAGTTGGAGTTTGAGTGCACATTCCACAGTAAGATAGGGCTTCAGGAAGTCCTTGCATGTCAGCAGTGCCAATGTGTCTTCAGACCAGTGTTACACATCAGAAGACTGGCACACAGGAATGAGTCCTTGTCAAATGAGCAGGTTATTACAAAATGAGAGTGCACAATTCCACCAGAGTACTTATTTAAAGATCATTTATTTTGGAAACAAGCAGAAGTGGTTAACATGAAATTGTTACTTCCTCTCTTAGATCATCTTTTGAGCAAAGAGAAACAGTGATTTAAAAGTCAGGCCAGAATTTTGCAAGAGGAACCAGTAGTGCTCAGTGACTGGTGCTAATGATGAAGAATTCAACACTTTTTTTAGTACAAGTGTTGCTGCTGCCCTTCAGGATTGAGAAGTGGGTGCCCACGCTGCTGTTCCCCCTCGGTGGTGATGTGACAAGGCTCAGGGAAAAGAAAAGAAGGAAACAGATATATAGTTGGGAAAGTAGTGAAAGAGGTGATAAAGGCTTCCAGTCTTCATATATTTGCTTTATATCCCTTTCCAAACAGTTGCCCCAGCCCTGCTTTACACACCCCCTCTGCCTGGAGGCAGCAGGAGCCTGGGTCTGGCTGGGAACACTGAGACAGTGTTACAGCACTTTCCTCGCAGAACGAAGGAATTAATTGTGCTAAACCATCATCAGAACCAAGTTCCACATCTTCCTACTCGAATTCCTCTGCACATGTACTTCTTGATCAGCATTTGAAGCTTCCCAGTGTTGGAATTATCTCCGTGTCCCGTCACCCTGGTCAGGACCAGCTGGGCTGCACTGGGGAGGAGCTGTGCACCCACCTCTTCAGCTCCCTGTTTCCTGAGTTTGGCTTTCCAGAGAACACTGCAGTGTCACTGGACACCATAACTGTGTCAAGGGTGTTCAGGACAGTTGATGTGGTGAATGAGAGCCCTTTCCCAAAGCCTAGAATGTCACGTCTGCAGGTGAGCAGAAAAGGTTTGATCATCCTGCTCACCAAAAGATCACACTGCACATGCTGAGGCCATGCCACTCAAATGGTTCTCTTTAATGCCATGGACAGATCCTGGGAATGTGTTAAAGCCTGGATAGGCAGGGCAGGGGCTATAGGAAATACACATTGTTTCATGCCTAATGCTCCATCCTACTGCACGTTTCCTTCAGGAGAACTGCAGGCTGATTCTGTCCTCTCCAGGGTTTGCCTCCTTCCACAGATGGTGGTGTACCAGGATCCTGGTAGGTCCCTCTCCCATGGAATTTTTGGGAAATCACATGGTGATTGACAGACAGATGTCAGTCTGTGAACAACAGTCAGCAAGGACAAGTGCCATTGTTTTAAATACACATTGCAAATGTTGAAAGTAATTGGTAAAGACATGACCATGAAGTTACTGAAACCCATTCAGGGTTAGTGATGGGAAAGGTACTACCTTTCTATTGTGTCCCAGGAAATCTGCATTCCTGAGCACACCTGGGAGGTTTGGCACATCTCCTCTCTTTGTGAGTGATTACTGCTCAGCAGTGCTGGCCCTGTTCTTAACAAGACATGTCTGAGTCAAGCCCTGCTTTTGGGAAAAACATGCATCTGTCTGGTCAATCATGATTTCCTTCTCAAAAGTGAAGGTGGTTACCACTAAGGGGAAAGTATGGCTGTCGTTGGTGAAAAGATGTAAAATGTCTCTAACACTGGAGAGTATTTGTAGGTTCTTTTTACTGCTTCTTCATTGCCACAAGTAACATCTTGAGAGGGAGGGTTTGTACATGCTTGTAAATGCAAAAGAACCACTTCTGCCTCACTCTGAGACTGCTGTAAGTCAAACACAATCTTCCTTTCCTTCAGTGTGTCACTAAAAACGAGGTTTGGGAATTCTTTTTGCAGCAAGGGAAAATACTTATCTGCTGCAGGTTTTCTTATGGATTTGCAAATAACTTGCAAAGTAGCTTGTGTCAATAGATCCTGGTGCATCCACAGACAGGGGCTTCCTGTTTGTGCCCTGCCAGAGCTCCAGCTCTGAGCTGAGGGCTTCAGAAGGGCTCAGCAGAGACCAGCTTTCCATGGGCCTGATATTTGTGATTGCTGACACAGCACATCTGTAAAAACACAGAAAATGTGAGATGTTAGAGTGGTTCTCCCTGTTAGTGATTCCACAGATCCAGCCCTACACAGAAGAACATTTTGATCAAATCAGCAGTTTACCAAAGATGAACAGACAGTGGGAAGTTTGCCCTTAAATTTCTGCCTATCAGCACACTCAAATCCTAAAATTAACCCAGGGAATATCTAAGTTACTGTCTCTGACATCCACTACTTTTTTCTCTAGTAACCCTTTAACAGAGGATGTCACCTGCAGTGTGCAGCTCTTGAGTATTTATTTCTAACAGGCTTGAACCTGGAGCCATGTACTGTAACTTGGCAAAGCACACACAAATATTCTGAATCAAACACCAACTGAAACCTTATGGAAATGAAAAGAATTTATGCATATGGATAAGAATAAGTTGTTTAATCTGGACTTGAGTAATTTTATCTCCAGGGAGGATTGGGAGAGTTCAAGATGCTCAGTGTCTTACAGTAGTGGGCCAATATCTTCATGAATTGCTTTTGTAGTGCAGCCATCAAAGCAATCACACAAAATTTAGGCTCAACTTTCAAACATCCAGCTATGTGAGGAACAGACTGAATTAAAAGATAATCAAGTTAAAAGGGATCCTACAACTGAAAAAACACAGTTTCATTTTGTCTAAGCAGCATAACTCTTTTTTTCTTTAATGTAAAAGAAATAATGCCAAGGAATGTGGAGTTGTTTTATCTATTAAAACTCAATTTAGTTTTCAGTTATAGGGTTGTATTTGTTTTATTATAATCAGTAAGACACCATTTTCTCTGGTAAGGACCAGAACAAAAGACACATAATGTCTTTGGCTGAATGGATGAGGTATTTCTAATGTGCTAAGATGTGACTCCACACAAAGTTAATATTTGAATTCAAGGAAGGACTTTAATTGTGCTTTTGAAAATATAAACTCAGATGTATCAGGAACTTTTATAAAAGGCATTGGAACTTCCAAGGGAATAATTAAACAAAATTCTTTCAGAAATAATAATTCTGGGAATGAGTGATTCACAGTCACTGCTGTTCACAGCATGAACTTTTCTAGACTCTTTAACCATTTAGGAAGAACAGTCTCCAGTAGAACCATTTCTTCTGTTTGGACTCACTCCTAATACTGGGGTGAGAAGCAAGGAGCATGCAGGATGTGTTTTGTGGGCCTGCATTTGCTGTAGGTGTCTGCAGTTCTCAGCACTTCTTAGCCACACACCCCAAATAGTTCCAGGTCTGCTGCCTGGAGTTCCTACAACTGTGGGTTCACAGGGGTCTCGTAACAGGTTACAAAATAACAAAAGCACATTTTCTCCAAGTGCGTAACCCTCTGTAGCACTGTCACAGGATGCTCTGCAATGCCAGAAGTCGAGATGGGTTCAAAAAGCAAGAAGAAAAATTCATGGAAGAGAGAACCACCAAGATAAAACCCCTGGCTCAGGAAGCTGCCGAGCTCCAGAGTGCAGGGAGGAAACAGGCACGGAGCTGCTTTTATCTGTTCCTCAGCATCTGCTCCTGGGCCCTGCAGAGCCTGCAGCTGACCTCTGCTCTTACCCCAGCTGCCCCTCCTTACATCACTGTCTGGCACAGTGGGACTTTTGGGGAGGACTGTGACTCCCCTGAAGGTTCTGTGTGGCAGCTGGTCAGCGATCTGATCCAGCCAGGACCTGGGAACACCACCCCTATTGCCTCAATAACGGGCTGTTGGAACCCCTGGGGCTGCTTCACCCCTTGCACTAAATCCTGCCACAGGAAAGGAGTGACAGGCATGGGAAAGCACGGACTTCCACTTGACTCTGGGTCAATGGCAGTCTGTGGTTTGGCATTGTCTGTGTTAATATCTTATAATTTCTTCAAATGGGAGTTATTTGTAACAGCAGTGCAGGTGTGAAAACATTGTGTCCATCACAGTGTTCTAACTTAGTGAAAGAAAAAAACTGCCTTGGTTGTTTCTCTGCTGATAGTACAAAACACCTGTATGGAAATCCATGGAGTAATTTTAAATAATACCTTAATTTCTAAAGAAGACTGAAATTCCATCTTTTAACTCCTCCAAGGACGTACTGTGTAACAGAACTTGGTGTTACAACATTGCACTCTGTCCCAGGAAACGGGACTTGGTTGTGCTTTCGTTGGCTTTTATCTGGTTCTTACTCAGATTACATCAATGCACAGTTGATAATATGAGCACAATGGGAATTAGCAAATAATGCCAGTCTGCCTTCAGCAGCATTTGTTTCACTTCCAGGTTTTCCTGTTGTGAGCTGCAACCCTGTTTGCCTTATGGATGGAAATGCAGAAAGAACAGAAATGTGCTGCTTGGTGTTCAGAATTGTAAGTCAAAGGATTTCCTGCGGGGTCACACATACAAACTGCCCTCTGCAAACCGTGTGGATGGACTGCCAGGAACTTTCCTGGACATAGTTCTTGTAGGTTGGAAAAAGCCTTTCCTGAGCTTCTGCCGACAGTGTTTTAGCTTAGACAGTGTTGAGCGTTTGAGCTGTGTAACAGTTTCCCCGTGAGAAAGTGATTTATTCCTGTAGCTGACTGCGGGTATCGCTGACAGCCCAGGTTGTTCTGCTGGAGTCCCCCCAGCCCCTTCGGCGGTGACACCGTCCCTGAGCCCGAGGGAATGCCTGAGGAAAGGCCACAGCGCAGTAAAACAAGGAACTCCTGCACAATGCTTGGGACAGAAATTTGCTCCCTGTGTGAATGAGCAGCTGAAAACCAACCAGCTGATGTTACCCACGGCGTGACAGCCAAAAGCTGGATTTCCCCGTGGCTATTCTCCTACCGCAGGGTTCGCACCGAGAGCAGGATCGGGGCCCCGCTGCGGGCGGGTTCCAGCGCTCCTCCGGGAACGCCAGGCCCGGTCCGCCAGGCCCGGTCCGCCAGGCCCGGGCGGGGGCCGCTCTGTCCCTCCTCTCGCTGCTCCCCGGCGGGCCCGGACCATAGAGCGGCGCGGGGTAGGCGGGCGCTCGGCCGCGGTGGCGTGTGGGACGCGGGCGGATCGCGGCCTGGCGGGGCGGCGGCGGCGGAGCGGCCGCGGGCGGAGGGCTCGGGGCTGAGGGCTCGGCACTAAGGGCTCAGCGCTCAGGTGAGAGCGGGGAACGGGCCCGGCCCGGCCGGCGCGGCCTCCGCCCGCACAGCGCCCCGGGGCTCGGCCCGGGCGGGGCTGGGTCGGTGCCGCCGCTGTGGGGAGGGAGGAGCCGCGGGGCAGGACCCTCGGGCCGGAGTTACCGTGAGGTGCGGGCACGGCCTCGGCCGGGGATGGAGCGGGCAGTGCCGGCCCCGCGGGCGTTCCGGGGGTGCCTCCAGACCCGCCGGGGATGGGGCGGGCGGTGCTGCCGGAGGGCACAGCCGCGGGGCCGGGGGCGGCCACACACCCGGCACGGCTTCGCTGCTTGCGTTTGGTTTTGTTTTGTCTTTCATTGTTGTTCACGTGCAGGTCGGAGACTTCGTGGTGTCACGGGACTTAAGCGTGATTTGGAAGTGGTTTAGAATACCAGCTTATCAGTTCGCTATGCGTTGCCAGTGTGTACACAACTGTACCTAAATTCTGTGGGTGTGAGGCAGAGCTACCTGTGTCCTGATGAGTGATTGTGGCTAATATGTTTGGCTTTTTCGTTTGAAAAAGCCCCTGCTTTTCACGTTTTCAGATCTGCTACCCAATAATTTTCTGACACAGTAACTGCAAAAATACAGTCCAAAGCTGCCTGCATAGGAAGCACATAAATCCTAAAGCTGATCCTTAATGAGAACAGTATCACTGCCTCCTTTGTGCTTTTTAAGTCACTGTGTTCACTGATATAACAGTAAGGAAAGAAGATGTCTAGAGTAAAATGTTACTGTTGAAATAGAACTTTAAATAAAATATTTGGGATCAGAGCTTTAGATTCATGCATTGCTTTTTCTTGAGCAGTGCTCACACAGGTGGGTCCCTCTAACTTGCCCGGCCTTTGCTCCTTTTGCTGTGCACGTGTGCTGGGAAGTCACAGGCGTGTTCCAGGTTTTGATGCATTCCCAGAAATAATCTGTGTGGAGTGTCCTTGGTTCAAATCCAGCCCCAGAGGGAAGTCTGTGGGACTTGTGAGCACTGAGCTCCAGTGCAGAGCCAGAGCAGTGGCTCATGCTTGGAGTGGTCTGTCTGCAGAGGTCACAGCTGGGTTGTGGCATTTGCTGTGAATTCTGTGCTTGGGGGAAGTGATACAGTCATTTTCCTGAGTGAGAGTAATGCAGAATTGCTAATGTTTAAAAGAGAATTCCTTCGACTGGTAACACCTGTGTCTGATGAGGAAAATGAAATCATCTGTGGTTGTTGATCCAGGGGGAGTGATGGGGGGTTTCCCCCCTCAGAGACCAGGATGTGGCAGGAACAAAGCACAGCACACAGAACAGGCTCTGCTGGACACACTTGTTTGGTAGAATTCAGTGATTCACACAACTTGGAATGAGTAAGCTACCAAAAAAAAAAGTTGACTGCTTTGTATTTGTATCCCTGTATCCAGCTTGGAATACAGTGAGAAAATGTCTAATTTTCAAGTAAATTCTTTGTTTCTCTATGTATAAGACACTTGGCAAAGTTGATTTTTTTTTTTTTTTCATTCTTATTGATGTGCTTCAGTGCTGGAGTCTGACATTTCTTCCTGGGGTTTTGTAGTGCTTTTGTGAGAAACCACAAAACACCACATATTCCTGGTGTTCCTCTGTCTGCTTTGAGTCTGAAAAGTGACTTCAGAATGCTGATGTTTTTGAGACCATTTCCAGCCCTGGGAAACCTGTTAAAGTCTTTACTGCTTTTTGTAGTTCCTTGTTAGGTTATTAAATACTCTGAAAAAGTATCAGAGTTGTATAATCTCAGATGGAAAGAAAGAAGCCTCATTTGAGAAATCAGGAGGGCTCTTCTGCTTGTGGAGATGGTTGTAAGGTCGCTCTAAAGTGATGATTTAAAATGTTGTTTGATATCCTTATATGGAAACACTCTTTGTACATGTTTTGTGACGCTTTCTTTGTGTGGTTCTTATTAAGAAGCTCCCAGTCTGCCTGTTCCTAACAGTTTACTTCTTACATCCTGACAGGAACAAAGGAAATGACCCATTTTCCTTCCCCTCTCTTTCTCTCTCACTGGAATACTGTTCTCAGCAGAAGAGGGAGGGATGGCACGTTCCAGGGCTCTGTGTTTGCAGAGGAGGAGCTGGAACTGAGCTTAGTGGCAGTTTGCTCCCTTTGGTTGCCAGACATCACATTGTCCAGGGGAGGAATTTGTTGGGATCCGAAATGAAACTTTGCTACGTTATGCTCCATTGGAAAACAGATCTGGACATTCCTCTACTGGAGCACAGTGTCCTTTTCTCCTTCTAGGCCTGCTAGATAGGGCCCAGAATTATTTACAAATAAAGTTTCTCTGCTTTTTGCAAGTTATTGCAATTGCATCTTATCTATTCCTTTCTCTATGTACTGTTTTTCGTGTGCTGCTTGGCTTATCTTGTACTGATTGAAACAGGACTCGGAAAACCTAAAGAGAACAGAACAGGCTCTGGTTTGCCTTAGTTATGGTTTTTATACATTTTATTCTGGAAAATTGATGAGAAATTAAATATTCCAGTTTGCGGTTGAGGCCTGCCCAGAGCGTGGTCGAGGCTCAGGTTGCCATGGTTTTGCAGTTTGCCTCAGCTGTGTGCAGGCTCAGTGCTGGATTTCAGGGCTCGCTGATGCCCGGCACGGGCTGGGTCAGCTCTCTCTCGGAGCAGTGCTGCCGATGCTGTGCTGGTTTGGTGCTGGAAGGAGATTTAACCTGTGGCGTTTTGCTAGTGATAAACTTCTGATTTGTGCTGTGTGGGAAAGCTTCGGGAGGACAGCACGTGGTTGGTTGAATGATTTTCGAGCAAACCTCACGAGGGCAGTATTAGGAACTGCAAAGTGTGTCGTGGCTGAGTAGCTGAGCTCCCAAATGAACCCCGGGGCCTTATTAAGTGTTGTGGAACAGCAGGTGTTTTCTGTGGGTGGGTTTTTGTGTTTGTTTTTATGGTTGTTGTTGAGGTAACTTTTAGTTAGAATATTTCTATTCTAAGGTAGTACAGTGGAAGTGACCAACTGGCTGCCTGTTGCTGCAGTCATGATGTGATCAGAGCAGCTGTGCTGCAGCTTTGGCTACAGAAACTTTTTGGTCAGAGGAAGACACAAGGTGAATATGGTTTGCCTTGTAGGAAGCAGGTTTTGCAAGTTATATTTATGGAAAAAATTATTGTAAATTTAGCTTCTTGTGAGAGACTGATTTTGAAGCCAAATGTGTCATAGTCAGCTGACAGTGATTTTCACTCTTCTGCTTCTTAATCAAGTAACTTGGGTGATGCCACAATGGATGTGACCCTCCTGTCAGCTTAAAGCAGAAGCAGTTAGACAATTTGGCATACATATTGAAACCTGAATTGTTCCCCCTCCTATCTACAGACAGCTGCTCTGGGGGTTTCTCATCTGGCATCACTGTGGGAGATAGGCCAGGTCTATCTACATTAGCACTCAGTGGCTTTTTATGAGCTTTTCTAAACTCTTGAATTACGTTACTGATTTTATAGACAAAGTGACAGCAGAGGTTTGCAAACTTAGGAACAAGCTGTGGCCAGAGCAATAGGTTACATCTGTCAGTGGGACTGTGACTGTCTTTAAGGATCTGGAGCAGTGGTTGGCTGGAGGCTGGAATGAGCCCTTGCATATTGGTCAAAGAAAAATAAGCTGTTTTTTCAAAACCATTCCTAAGGGTTTCTTAACAGTTTCCCAGACTGTTCTGAGGAATACCTAATTAGGGGCTACCATCAGATGGTTAGGATCAGGACCTCCCTATTTTCCAGGCAGTGGATGTTTTATTAGGCTTTCATAGCAAGGAACTGAGCTGGGTTTGGGGGAAAAGTAGGCCTTCTTTTCTTCCAGGGTGGCTGGCATCTGCACAGCTGCCAGGACTTTAAATGTCTGCTGCAGGGCAAATGAAATGCTGTGGGAGCTGAAAACATGTTTTCTTTAAAACTCCAAGTGGTAATTATGCTAACTTTGCTTTTGCTCAGTCCAGAGTGTGTCTCTGCTAGGATTGGACTGTCAAAATGCCAGTCTCAGAAACTGGCCTGTATCCTGCTGAAATGCCTCCTGCTACCCCCCAGGAAGGTGTTTGTGTGTGAGCACACAGGTGCCTGCACAGGTCACTGCCCTGCTGCCCCAGGCCAGGAGCTGCACTGCCAACAGACCAGGCTGGGAAGTGCTCCTGCCACCTGTGCTCTTCCTGCCCTGCTCAGGGGCTGCTCTGGGTGAAGGGGCCTCTCACCTCCAGCACAGCTGTAAATAGAGAAGGGCTTGCCAAAACCCAGCTCTTCGGGGTGCTGAAACCAGAGAACAAAGCTTTTGGATAGTTCTTCACCTCAGGGTGAGTTTCCATGTCCAGAATGGGTCAGCCAAGTGTGTCCTTTTCAGCAACAGGACTTTGAAGTGACTGGCAATAATGTTATGTTCTGACCCTTACCTGGGAATCACAGGGGTGTCCTGTTCTCATGGGAATTACTGTGTAATTTTTTGACAACAGTTTGTTTTACGTTCACCAGTTTGTAAACCATATTTAAGAGAAATATAATAAGTCAAAAGGGTAAAAATTGAAAGAAAAAGGACCTCCTTCTGCTGTTATATCCCAACCGTGGTTGGGAACAGAGAATATTTGAATTTTGGGTTTCATTAGCTAAGTGCAGAATCAGAGAACTTAAAGAGCATTCCATCAGGAGTGCCATGCATACTCAGCATTAGCTTTAAGTAGATAATTTTCCTTCTTTAAAGACAGGATGGATGAAAGTTTGTTATGATACTGAATTTTAGTATTTTGTGCTCTAAAGGAATATCTCTGTTTTGAAACTTTTAAGTATTTAAATGAAGTATTCTGGCTTTGATAATCCTGAGTAACTTCTTTCAGAAGCAGACATTTTGGTTGTGGCCTGTTTATTGTGGTAATCCTTGGGTATGTGACGTTTCATTCTACTAGAATAAAATGTGATTTTTATAAGCAGATGATCAGAATTAAAATCAGTGTAATCTTCAAGTCAGCTAACATGCACTATGGCTTTGTTTTCCACAGTGTCTGACACTTGGAGTGACGAAACATGTCTCAGTCAGGTGAAAAAGTGAAGGTAAAGAGATGGCTGCACAGCCAAAATTTTGTTTAGAATCTGTTCAACTTCTGAAAATACTCATGGTTTTAATGAAGTGGTAAAATTGTGAATAAATGATACCTTATTGCTGCAGATGTGTTCCTTAAAAGGAACTGTTTAGTAGAAACAGAGCTTGCATGTGATTCTTGTAATAGGCTTCCTGGTGTTTGCCTGAGTTTGCTTACACAGTTAAAATGGTGCTTTTACCTCAGGAAACTTCATTTGAAAAACCTTCATTTCTCATGTTTTTGCCCACCTGGGTGGGCTTTAAGAGGATTGTTAGCAAATAAATAATTACCTTTTAAGCTGTGTCCCCTCTGCCCCACTGGAAATGTCTGGCATTGTATTAAAAATGTTCTCATCATAAATTCATCTGTGAAGAAAACCCCTGATTCCAAGTAGTTCATAGGTCCCTAAATCAAGTGGCTGCAGTTCTTCTTTAGGCTCCTACCAGGTTTTCAGTCAATGGATAACAGATGGTGAAGCAGCCTGCTCTGTTTATAGCCCAAATCTCTTTGATAAGTTTTTCAGGCATGTTTCTTTTTCCTGCTTTTGTGTTAGAAGTTAAAGGTTGTGAAGATAGGTGAACACCTTAACTAGCCAAAGATACATCTCTGTGTAACTGTGTCTTGGAAATCCCTACATGAGTGCAATGTTCCTGTGTTTTACCTGGGAGCATATACACTGTTTTTAGAGAAGATAGTAGCAGCAAATACTAAATTTTAACAGATTTTTTTTCTATTTTTAGCTGTATTTACATCTTAAGATTGATAATAGTGTGCTCTTGCAAGCGTGCAGATGTTGATTTTATGCAAGGGGAGACTTTTGTTTGTGTAGCCCAAGGTACTGACTGGTTTCTGTTGATGCATCAGCCTTGGTCAATGGGCCTGTGTCAGGGTCTGCCTTGCTACAGCAGCAAAAAATGGTTTCAGTCTCTATTTTCCCATGTGCTTTTTATACCTCTGCCCCTTACTGTGCAGAATCAGCTGAACTTGTTTTCAGCTTTGAAGGGGGAGAAGGATCTCGTTTATTCCAACTTTTATCTCCTTGCAGTTCTCTGACTCGGCGGGGTATGTGGGCTTTGCTAACCTGCCCAACCAGGTTCACAGGAAATCTGTGAAGAAGGGCTTTGAGTTCACTCTCATGGTGGTTGGTAAGTCACTTCTTTAATTGTTTTTGACTGCTATACAACAACAATGAAATTTCTTTCAGAGGTGTATCTCTCTTCCTACTTAGCAATTGGCTGTTACACAGAAGAAAAAGCTTTGAACCTCTATACTTTCTAATTAAAGCTTTTACCATTTTGTCCTGTTTCGTGGGAGGGAGTATTTGTAGTGATTAGAGGTGATGACTTTGAGCCAGCAGGACATTTTTGTGTTCCTGACTCATTGTCAGATGATGGGGTGGTTGTTTAATCTTCCTTTGACTCTTTTTCCCCAACTCAAGGCATGAATGCACATGATCAGTGTCTTGCTGTTGAAATGGTGATGCTGCTGTTGTGTTTGCTGCTGTTCAGTACTGACTCACTTTTGTGTCATAGATAAACCTGTAATTTAAGAAATAATAATTAATAATAAACCCTGCCTGTTCTGTCAGTGAGCACCTGTGTCTCTGATGGAGAGTCCTTTAGGCACAAAGGTGTCCCAAGTGACATGTTGAATTATATCTGCATTGAATCAGTTTAATGTTATCCAAGTGCAAGGGAACCCACAGTACTGTCACTGTTCTGTAGCAGTTACTGAAAAATGAAAATGAGAAGAGATGCAGAACACTTCCATCTTATTCTCTGTGCTCTGTAGTACTGTTTAGGAGTATTTGGTGGCAGTGTTCAGCAGCGTTTGTGAGATAAATAGGTAATTTGTGTTAAGTGTAGAGTTCTCGTTTCATGTAGTCTGTGATGATGGATGACTTTTCCATCTCCAAGGTCAGATTAGTAGCACCTACAGTAATACAACCAGTTGTTCTAAATGCTGACTCCTTTGACTCCTTGGGCTAGGAAAAAAAGTGATTTTTTGAAACTCAGATTTAGTAGTTACATTTACAAGTTTATTACTTTGATGTAGGACAAAATCTGTATGACTTGAAGTTACAGAATTGTGAAACTTCTCAGGTGAATTTTGAATGGTTTTGGTTTCATAGAACCTACGTGGGTTCAGCTGTAAGGATGCAAGCCCTGACTCTTAGTTTGGGGTTGCTTTACTCGTTCTCCTTCCTAACAGTGTTCCAGGTTCAGTTTCTAGCTTAGGAAAACCATGAAGCTCTCAGAAATTTTCAATGGGAGAGCTACAGCTCCCGATTTTTGTAAGTTTAGATGAAGAAGTTTTAATTTCCCTTAAGTAACTGAACTGCCTCTAGGTCTACAGCCAAAGTGCTGCATGACCTTTCAGCTTTTATTGTGACATCTATTACAGTAAACTTAAAATTTTCATGTAACATTCATGAAAACACTGGAGCCTTGTTTTTCCGGTGTTTTCAAAGTGCTTAGCTGAACCTTTGATGTTTTTATATCAAAAGCTAGGGTGGATCCTGATGAACAAATTATTTTTCCTCCATAATGTGGGCCTCAAGAAGGATGAGGGGTTTTAAAAAGCTTGGATAAGATGTTTATATGCTTAATAACCTGAATTGTTTTGTTTGTAGGTGAGTCTGGCTTAGGAAAATCCACTTTAATTAACAGTCTGTTCCTGACTGATCTGTATCCAGAGCGTTATATTCCTGGAGCTGCAGGTAAATGTGCTTTTGCAGTTCCTCCAGCACACATCCTATAAAACTTCATGTTCTTTCAGTTAACATTGCTTCATTCTGATAGCCTCACCCATGGCACCCTTTCTTCGTGCTGTCTACTTGTATTTGAATCCTCCAGATTATATTTTGTTGAGTTGTCATTTTCTCATTTATTTTTCCTTTCAAAGACTCAGCTTTTGTTTCTTCACCAGTTGTTATTAAAAACAACAACACCCAAGCCTTTTAGGTGTTCATATACCTAAATGTGGCTTTCCTCCCATTTCCTCTCTTGCTTTTTGCCTCTAACACCTTAAATCCTGGTTAGAGGTGTAACTACCTTTTGACAGTCTAGCATGCTTTTGAGTATTCAAGTTTTATTTTTGCATATTGTTATGAGTAACCCCCCTTTTAGTTCACTGCTGCTTTTTATTTACAAAGACGTGGTGTTAAATTTTACCTCCCAGCTTGTTCTTTTCCTCTAAAATATTTGATGTTGTGTAGGTTACAGTACACTCCAGATGGCAGTTCCTCCTCTGTTGCTCTGTCCTGCAGGGGTTTCTGCAGCAATTGATAGGTACAATAACAATGCAAATGTTCCTTTATTTTAGAGAAAATAGAGAGGACAGTTCAAATCGAAGCTTCCACAGTAGAGATAGAGGAGCGAGGGGTGAAGCTGCGTTTAACAGTAGTTGACACACCAGGATATGGAGATGCCATTAACAGCCAGGACTGGTATGTGTGGAAATGCTGCTTTGTTAATACAGTGTGTGTCTTCTCAAACTCCACTCCAGTGTCTGTGCTGTTCTACAACTTCCACTTTCAATTTTCAAACTGCTTTCTCCTGTTTTTAAGAGGTTTGGTTGGGGTTCTCTAGGCTCTGTGTGATTCTGCCTCAAAATCAATGGCCTTTCCTGCAGTAAGGCTCTCTGACAACTGCAGTCAGCTTTTTGTCTCCATGGCCATTCCAGTAGGGTGGAATTATGGGGGGCAGGAATTTCCTGTTTGTCTTTTATTTTCTGTGTCTCTGGCCATCCGGTTTCCACGTTTTTAAGACAGTACTTTTCATTCCCTGTCCTTTATAGGTACTATTAGCAATTTGGGTAGCTGCTGTTATTTTTTTATGATGAAGTTGCTGCTTAGCTCTCTCTGGCCTAAATGTTGCTGATAGTCTTTAAAGGGTGAAGTAATTGTCAACAGATCCACTACACAACATACATAATTGCCTTAGCATAAAGGTTGTGAAAAAAGACAATGGTGAAATAGGAAGGAACTGGGCAGTTTGTAACAAAATTAGTTCATAAATGTAATTTCCAAATAATCATACTCAGGCAATTCTCTTTTGCTGTGGAAAACTGATAACTCTTTTCACATAAAGGTGAGATGTATCACTGTGCTTATGAGGATGCCTGAATCCAGTGCAACTGGAAGCTGAACTTTGAGTGTCCACATGATTGTCTTTTAAGAAGTGCTAACAATATTTATTTTGCTAAATATTGACATTTGACACTTTTTTCTGGTGGTGGTGGTAAATCAAAGGCAAACAGAGTGTCACTGTGCAGAGGGAGGAAGCATAAAACTAATACAGGTTGATTTGAGTCCTTCAGTATGAGTTAAAGGTCAGGAAAGAGACAAATACCTGATCAAATAAACATCTGTAATGCTAATAGACTGTGCTGTAGTCTTTCATTGACAGAATGCTGTGTTATCTGGAGCATTCTGAAGAACACAGTTCTCAGGGGTTTTCTCTTCTTTCCAGGCTGTGTGTGTAGGAGCATAGCAAAAGTGAAGGCAGTGAAGTTCCGTAAGACATGAAATGAAAGTTGGAAAGTGAAGCTCTAGTGAGATTTTTATTTTCCTCCTACTTTTCCTACTTTAGTAAGTTGAAAAAAAATTGAACTTTTGGAATAACACAAAGGCATCTCTCTGGACTGCACCATGGTCTTGCTTATTTTGTGCACTGTTGACTAGAGCTTCCTTCCGCTGCAGCCAGAGCTGAGCAGCCTGTGCATTGTGTTACTGAGAGCTCTTCCTGTTGATTGTGTTCTAATGCCCTTTGTTTATTCTGTTCAGATGTTTCTTAGAGACCTACGTGTTCGGGTTTTCCCCCTTTCTTTTTGGAGGCTTGCTGAACAGAGTCAGTCCATGGTGATTCAGACCCAGGAGAAAAATTTACCATTTTGTACATGGTTTTCTGGGAAAAATCTTAAACATCAAGATACACGACAGGAACAAATAGTGCTTACCTACTACAAAACAAAAAGATGTAGTTAATGACAACTCTTTAGTCTAATTTTCTTATGTCACACAAAAAGACAGTGAGTCATGGCCAGTGTCATTTGACAAAGTCTGTTAATCTTTCCAGGATGTCCCAGGGACTCGGATGGACAGACTCTTTGTTCTGAACTGCAGTGAAGACAAACTCAGTGCAACCACCTTCCTTCCTTGGTAGTTCAGAGGAAGGAGCAAGTTTGTGTTCTTGAACTCCAGTTTGTGTTCAGGAGCATTTCCTGCAGTCATGGGTAACCGGTGGATGGTGCTGATTGTGAGCCAAGATTTATAAAGCCCTTTTTTTGGGAAGGCTGCAATTTGTGCAGACTATTTGTATGTCAGGGTGATGAATTTTACTAAGGCTATTTTTGAACAGATGTCATTGTACCTAAAACAGGCTGTAAGGGAAGGTGGAGGAGAACCACAGTTGACCAGAGTGATAATTTTTTAGATGCTGTGTGAAGCTTTGGTGCTAGCTGGAGTTCTGTATTCTGCAATCAAACCACACCTAGAATTGCTCATGGCAGCAGTTTAAGCATGTTTGGGGAACAGCAAAGTTCTTTGTGGTCGGTGGTTTGACACATTCAGCATCTTTTCCATGCATGAGTATGTAGGGGTCGTGAGAGGAGCATGTCCTTGAATCAATCATGAGACAGAAGAGAGAGGATCTAATCAGGGGAGGAACAAAATTGCTTGATGCACAGATCTGGTGTGAAATCTGGCCTCAAGAGGAGGGCTGACAAAACCAGCCTGCAGGTGAACTTGTTAGATGCTGCTGATCGTACACTTTGTGTCACCTTGCAGTGTCACAGGTCATTTGAGAGCTGCTCTCTGGCTAATGCTAAATTTTTGGTTCTTTTTTTTAAGCTGGCTTAAATGATATTCTGTGGGTGTTGGCAGCTTGATAATATCGTTCATTTTCCCCCCGTGGGTTTAAATGCAGCGTTGTGTTGTTTGTTGTTCCAATCCAGGATGTGCTGTCTCCTCAGCAATGACAGCACGGGGTATCAGCCAGGTGTTTCCTGGCAGTCAGGAGGTACAGGACACTGACACCATATTTATGGGGAAAATTATAGCTGTTAGAGCCAGAGAGCTGCACGTAAACCAATGGTATTGCCAGAGAAATGTGTGGTAGTTCTTTCCCACTGTTAGTGCTTGGTTTCTGATCTAACATCTCTATGTCTTCAGTCTCATTACCTTTTACCAGCTAAGAGGAGAAGCATCAAAGATCAACAGGAACATAAACCATGTTGTTGTATTTCAACCCGTTTAGGTATCAAGATGCAGGCTTTTGAAAGAGCAGCACTAAAGTCAAAACCCGAAAATTCCATGTTTTGCTGTGTTGTCCTCTAGTATGACTTAGAACAGCCAGATCTTGCAAAGATGTAAATGTGTGTGTATATATATATATATATATATATATATATATACTGCTATAGATTTATTCCTTCTCCATCCAAAAGCTTACTCAACTCTGGAAAATCAAATTCCCTCCAGGACCTCTTCCATCATTCTTATTCCTTTTGTTTATCATCTTTACAGCCGTGCAGTGCTGCATTGACTGTTGCCTGTTGCAGTATTTGCCAGCATTCTGGGTTCATTTGCCAGCATTCTGGGTTCATTTG
>NW_020884906.1:442954-453122 GCF_003945725.1 Corapipo altera
GCCAGCATTCTGGGTTCATTTGCCAGCATTCTGGGTTCATTTGCCAGATCACTGATTTTTCTTCTGTTCTCTTCTGTGTTTCCCCCTTAAATGTCTCAGTCAAATTGGTGCTTCCTCAGCATCAGAAATATGGATGATCCTATTTTTCAAGTCAAGCTCTCTATGTAGTTTTTCCCCAAGTAGTTTAAGACATGTTCATGACACACAATCATCTGCCTAATCTTATCTACATCTGTGTGTTCATTTCCCTTCCCCTGCAGTACTTAATATAAAGTGTGCTTTTGTATTAATGATGTTTGCAGGTGTCTGCATGCTCTGGAATAGCTTAAAACCATCTTCTTACTAATGCATTGTGTTTTCTTTTCTCTCTCTCGTCACTGCTCTTTGTATCTCAATAGTCAGTGTAATCAGATTTTGTGTTCCTTTACTTCTTTGTAGGGAATATTTTAAATTACCTTCAACTAAGTAGGAATTACTTTTCTTTGTCAACAGAAAAGGATTCTGTAAGGTAACAAAAATAGCTTAATAAATCATGTGATGCTTGAGTGCATGACTTGCAAATGTATTTGTACTTAAACAGACTAGAATACCAGAATTTTCATAGGTAACTATAGAAACCTGGTTCTAGGGTCAGGGCTGTAAATGAAGAGGATATCCGGGATATGTCATTTGTCAGCTGGTTTAAAACCAAATCCTCACCCCCTGCCCCCAGAAAAAAAGGTAGAAAACCCCTCAGTCTTCTGTTCCTGTCTCTGTTGTCTCAGCACTGAGTGCTTTTTTCTGAGCTTGCACTGGAACTTTTTATGCAGTGAACACAGTGTCTCTAGGCAGAAGTAGGGAAATATCTTTTGGCATTATCGAAATGTTTTTCCTCAGTACTAGATACAATGCTAGGAAGCTGAATTTTTTGTAACAGAAATGTTTTTAATAAAAGTGTGATTCTCCTCCTGTTCTTATCTTTCCATGATTCTTCTTTTATTGTTTTAAAGCTGATGTAAGATGCCTCTCTCTCCCCTCCCATCCCACAGCTTCAAAACAATTATCCAGTACATCGACAACCAGTTTGAGCGGTACCTGCACGACGAGAGCGGCCTGAACAGGCGCCACATCATAGACAACAGAGTCCACTGCTGCTTTTACTTCATCTCTCCTTTTGGGCATGGGTAAGAAAATACCCTGGAGCTTCTGGGTTTTAGGCTATTATAGCTTGTTCATAAGTCTGTTCATTACCTGAACTGGTAAGTTAGCTGTTAATGGAGTTGCTTCCCAGCCTGTCAGTAAGCCAATGCAATTAAAATGGTCTTTTGGGGATTAATGCTCTCCTCTGCTTTGTCCCCTTTTTGACTTTTAATATTGTTTTAAATCAGTCGGTGTTAATATTGTTTATCTCACAGAAACATAAGCACTTTTAATATGCAATTTATCTTATAGTGACAATTTTAATTACAACTCAAGCTTTACACGACCAAGGTGATAAGCAAAGGGCTCTGACTTAATTTGTTATGGAGATACTGTTTATGTAGACACTTGAAATAGATAGTTTTTAATACATTTGGTCTGTTAAAAAGCAAACAACACAAAACTCCGTACCTTTATTAAATCTTTTTTTCTCCTATTTGTTGGCAGGCTGAAGCCATTAGATGTAGAGTTCATGAAGGCCCTTCATGGAAAAGTCAACATTGTGCCTGTGATTGCCAAGGCTGACACACTGACACTGAAGGAGAGAGAGAGGCTGAAGAGAAGAGTAGGTCTAACATTGGTCATGAGAACAGAGCAACCCGTGTTAAAGCCACAGAGAAAGTCATTTCAGACTAAAGAGGGGTGAATGATATTGGCCAAGGACATAATGTTTGGGAAGCGTGAGGTGGGAAATCTTCCCTGGAGTCTGATGTGCTTTATCAATTGATTCAGACCCAGTGCATTAATTTGTGAAGTCTTAACAGATTTGAACCCTGCAATCCTGTGAATTTGTATGACTTTAATAACTTACCTCTTGAGTAGTGTAGAGATAATTAGTACTTCTAAAATGCAGTCTATATTTTACACCAGAGTAAACCTTTTCATGGGAAGATTACATCTTAATCTTCTATATTACCTTTTCATGACAGTTGTTTTGTGATCCTCTGGCTTCCCGTGGGCCTTTAGAATGTTATTGGATCTTTATTCCAGGGGTTTTCCTGTGGGAGTGCTTTTCTGTTTTCTTGAAGGGGGGCTACAGTTCCATTTAACTGGAAAAATAGTATAGTTAAAATCATGCCTGCAAAACAGCACATGGTCTGAATTCACCCCAAGTTAGAGGATTTGTTTGGGGCTCTTTTGGGTGAACCAGTGCCAAGGTGACAGGTGTGAGCATGGTTTGTATGGGCTTGTGAACAACTGCAGTTCAGCACTGCTGTTGTGTTTGTAGAAAGCTCAGTGATGGCAGAAAACTTGCCCAAGAAATGGAATAAACCCTCTGTCTGAGGAAGTTAAAAGTGGGGACAGTTGTGACTGAATGAACCTTGTCTGCAAAGACAAACATCCACTGAAGGGGGGGAGAGGTATTTATAGAGAAGTGACCAGCATATGGGGAACGAGGTGAAAAGAGGAAGGAAATTAAAAACAGTCCATTTGTTGAGATAAAAAGGACCTCTAGATCTTGCTGGGAGAAATTCTGTCCAGACTCTTGAGCTTCTATTGTGTTGCTCCACAAATGCTGTAAGGAGATGACAGGTGCACTGTGTGCAAATTGAAAGAAGTCGTGGGGAAGTAATAAAGCAGAAATGTGGCTGATTATGGTGGGGTTTTGCCTCTTTTTCTGTGGCTGTACTTGGTGAAAGATTGGTATCTCACAGTAATATTGTTTGTGGAGCTGCTGCTTTTTGTGAAGAAGCTGTATTTGGTCTTTCAGCAGGGAACTCCAGCTCAGTTTTCATAGGTGCTTACTTGTTAGTTCAGCACTTGGGACCAGAATGGTGTTGAAAGATTTTAAGGAGGCATTTAAGTGGAACATTAATAATTTCCAGTATAATTCACTGGGAATTTGAATGTTCTGCTTTAACAGTTCAAATACATAAAATAAACTGAATAAAATAGGTTCTAGCTACAGTCATCTTTCACAAAAGCAGTTCTTAGGTTTCAATACTTGCTGTAATTTTTTGGGGACTCTTATCCGTGCTCTTTTTAGGGTCAAGCCCAGCATGGTGAATGTGCTGTTTGACAGTCAGTTCTCTGTGTTGTTAACACTGGATTTTAGCTAAAACATGGCAGTAGTGCAGACAAACGTTTCCCATGTGAATTGGGAATTGCCTATTTTTCAGTACACTTCTGGAAGTAATGTTAGATTGAGGGTTTATGATGTGCATTTATTGTGGAAGATGGAGATGAATCCCACTGTACATATCCTGTGAACAGATTGATTTGAAGGCAACTTCTTGTGACCATATTCAGTGCTAATCCATGTCCAGCTCTTCCTACTTTGAGCAAAGTTACTTTTAACTAACTAATCTTTAAAACAGTCTTACCTTGGACATATGGACACCACATTTGTGCATTGTCTGAGTACAGCGAGTTGGATGTAGTGTGAGGGAGTGGTTAGGAAACAGGTAAACAAGTTTTCATTATTTTTATACTGCTGGCAAAGGTCACTCTGCTAACTGAGTTTATATTAAGTCAAATGTATAATGTGGTTCCAAAGCTTTGAAAGTCACAGCTACTGTATATTGTTCTAACTCAAAGCATCTTGGCCAGCAGAGTCTCTAATCAAGCCTAGGAATCAAAAGCTGCTGTGCTGACGCAGCTTCAGCAGTCCCTTTTTAGATGTTTCTGCCATTTGGCCGTCAATCTGAGGGCAAATGTTTTTGTTTTGCTGCTGTGGGCTGAGCAGCAAGATTAGCTTATGGTGCTTGCAGAGGAAACCCAGCTTGGAGTAATTCCTGTTTGGTCTTTCTGGAATTCAAAGTTATTTTTTAAAACTCTTGAGTGGGAAGAAATGCAAGACAGTTTCACAAGCTGTGCCATGCAAGGCTGCTAAGGAAACATGCTCAAAAGAATGACTTCATGAGAGGGGAACTAATATTTTGACTTTTTCTTTTTTAATTTCCCATGGGAAGGCTAATCTTTAAGAACACAGAATCCTCCAAGGCCAATAAAAATTCAGATTTGAAGAAGCAAAATGCTGTTTCATTGTTAGGCCCATAAAATAGAGTTTGTTTTTATTGCAATTCTTTTTCCTTTCAGGAAAGCACTAGGTTTAACAGCTGTAATATATTATTCTAGCACCCCTTGCTGTTGGCTTTCCCGTTATTGTTTCACTTGCATTTTATCTTCAGGATCTCAGCCAGGTTAAATATGCTTTCTTGTTTTATGCAGCTTGAAGGCATCACACTGCAGCACTGCCCCACCTGTCCCAGCTGTGCATCTTTTATTATCATTGGGTGACAATTTAGTTCTCTTCCATTTTGCAGAAAGTAACAACGTGCACTGAGTTAAATGCCATTGTGTCAATGGAGCTGTTAATTGCTTCTTGGCAACACTTATTCCCAAATTTCTTTCTTCTTTAAAAAATGCTGCTCTCTGTGTAGGTGGGGGCTCATGGTATTTTATTGAGTGCGGGGGATGTTTATATACCTGGCAGGAAAACACTGTCAGGGGAATAGCTGTGCTTCAGACATGGTCTTTCCTCTTCTAACAGTCTGGAGAATTGTTTGATTTTGAACAGCTGTTTGATAATCACATTCTGGTTGGACACGTTTCATTTATACTGTAGCTGTTGGTTACCGTCACGACAGAGGATGGAGGAACCCAACAACAGCCAGAGAAGCTCATTAAGGGCTCTCATCTGATTGAAGTCTGCTTGTACTTGTGTTACTGAGTTAATCTCCAGTCATATGTATAGTAATGGCATCACAAGTCCTTACAAAGACTTTTCTGAATATTTTTACAATGACCTCAAAGCCCTCCCTGATTTTCCCAGTTTGTCCTCTCTCTGAGTCCATTAGTGCAGCTGCTTGGGTCAGGGGCTGTCTGGGGGGTTCCAGTAGCAGCTCATTAGGGAAAACTGCTCTAGGAAGTTTGCAGAGTCCACCTTTTGTGCTGAAACATCGAGGTGCCTGTGCAGAGAGCCATTGTGGAGTCCCAGCATTCCTCATGCTCTCCTCATACCCTTCACGGGGAGAAACTCGTCAGTGTGTTTGGTGCAGGGACACGAGCTGACTCATATTTGCAGCAGTATGGCAGCAGAAGCATTCTCTTCAGTTTTGAAGAAAGGATTGACTTGTGCCACCTTTTGAAACTGCCCAAGGCCCAGAGTTATTTTGGCTGCTCACCCCTGAGGTGATTTCATTAGGAAAAGAATGTACACAGGAATATGGATACTGTATTTTCATGTAAATCTCAGACATTAGTGACAATAAAGAAAACTGTTTAAGAACAGTTTTTTTCTTAGTGGATTTTTAATTACTTTCTCCAGTTTTAAGTAGATAATGAGCTTTTGTCTCTTTTGATTGGAGAAGCAATACAAGCTGTCTTTTAAATTTTTGTACACATTAAATGCACAAAAATATACTTTGACATGGGCTGAGTGGTTTTGATGCTATAACTAATGAATCCCTTCTCCAAGTTCATTGCTTTTATTCTTCCTTCATATAACCTCACCTTGCTTTTGTCTGCTCTGTATTATGTGCCATGTAAATCTTCTGGCATTTTGTAATGATTTACTTGCTATGTTTTCTAAAAATGCATTTATCTTTTGTGCCTTTAAAAAAAATCTTAAAGCCTGTGTTATTTGGTACTTTGGACACTGAATCAGTGTGCATATTTGTGACAGACTAGTAAATCAATGATAGATGTTTTTAACTGAATACCTCTTCATAAAATAAGAATTTGCTGTTCTTCCTTTTTTGTAAACTTTCAGGTTCTGGATGAGATTTCTGAACATGGCATTAGGATTTATCAGCTCCCTGATGCAGATTCTGATGAAGATGAGGAGTTTAAAGAGCAAACTAGAGTTTTAAAGGCAAGTTTCACTCCTAGTTTGTTATTTTGCTGCAGTAGTTCTTCAATCTACAATATGCCTAAGGGTACTTTTACAAGATGTTCAAAATTCCAATTATCTTTGGATGTTGACTCTGAATTATAATCCTTTTTATTCCAATCTCTGTTTCATCAGAATTCCAAAGGTAGTATTGTGACTTTCTCTTCTAAGGGAAAAGCCAGTGTTCACCAGGAACTATAATTTGCAGTCTATGTTCTGACTCAAACGTTTCAGCATGCAGGGAGAGAGTGTGTGTTGTGGTTGCTGTGCTAATTAACAACTTTCCTCCCGTTAGATGAGATAATAAAGGTTTTACTGCAGTAATTTCCTCTCTGTGCTGTAGTATTTGCAAAGGTGCTTGAAGAATGTATCTGCCATTCTCTCTCTAGCTGCTGCAGTCTGTATGTGCAGTGTTTGTGTTGGCTGTTCTCCATGCTGGCCGTGGCAGATGACACATCGTGCCCAGACTGTGCTGGAACAGTCAGGTGTTCCCAGAGCACAGCGTCATTTCCTTCTGGGCCTCTGCTCACACAACTGATCCTCACAGAGCTACAGGTGTTCACTGGGAGAGGTTGCCTTGCCTAGAATAGGATTTATTGCTTTTCCCATGGGGAAAGCAGAGAGCGTTTGTCAGCATTTCTTTCCCCTCTCTCCTGTCTGTTATTTGAGTCTTTGTGCTTTCTTTAAAAAAAAGACAAAAGTACAGAAATCAACCGGCCAGAAATCAAACCAGTAACTTGTTTTTCTGTCTTAACTAGGCAAGCATTCCCTTTGCTGTTATTGGATCCAATCAACTAATTGAGGTGAAGGGGAAAAAAATCAGAGGCCGCCTGTATCCCTGGGGAGTTGTGGAGGTTGAAAATCCAGAGCACAATGATTTCCTCAAGCTGCGCACGATGCTCGTGTGAGTAACGGGACAATGGTCCCCTCTCTGGGGCTGATGTCACTGTGGCAGTGACTGCACTTACAACAGCAGGAATCCTTAACTCAAAACTGGTTCTCATGGCAGTGCAGAGTGACATTTTAGTGCCCTGCAGCTTGTTGGGCTGCTGTACCCTCTGATCTCTGACTTCAGAAAATATTTTCTGTATTTTACGTTACCAGATATATGTGGGTTTATGCCTTTATGGGAACTGATTTGGTGGCTTTACGTTTCAGTTGAAGTTTTGTTATGGTGCAGTTGGTGGGCAGGGAGGCTTTTAAAATATTATTCCAAGTGAAAAGTATTCTTAAAAGCCATGTGCAGTTTTCCTGGCGGTGCAGGAAGTGCTTTGTTAGGTGTGATGCCCCGCCCCTCTCTGATTTTAGCTGATACGGGTATTCTGCCTGCGTAAATGGCTTCCAGGGATTTTTTTTAAAAACGATGTTCTGCTGTTGTTGGACCTGGAATTCCATTGTGTCGTTCCCAAGTCAGTCTGGCTGGGCAGGGATTGCCCTCTGCTGGGCACTGGGAGCAAGCGGGTTTTCCTCTTCCCTGACAATTGGAAGGCGCTGGGCAACATCAGCTGTTGTGTGAGCCCAGCAGCTCCACCTGGTTCTGTTACAAATTGTAACAGAACACTTCAGATTCATAACATACTGCAGGAATTAGAGGATTTTTTTGAATAACTGTCTTTGCAAGGTTGTTAATGCTGCAAAGACTGGTATAAACAACTCACCTAAAGCAGTGACTGAGAGAAGGACAGCGTGCTTTGGGTCTGGGAAGAACAGTGCTGGGGGCACTTAGCTGTGAATTAAAGACCAGGGAGCTCTGCTGGCTCTGTAAGGGTTTACTTTTCTGGGAAATGCATCTGTTAGATAAAACAGAAGATAAAAGGGGTGATTTTCTTTCCTTTGATGAGATGGACAGAGTGTTCAGTAGCCCTTTCCCTGTTCCAGAACACACATGCAGGACCTGCAGGAGGTGACCCAGGACTTGCACTACGAGAATTTCCGCTCGGAGCGGCTCAAGCGCACTGGCAAGTGAGTGGGTGCTGCTGGGACTCCCTTCTTCCACTGGGACACTGCACCTGCTCTTCCTCCCAGCTGATCCCTGGTTATTTCTCATGAGATTCCAATCTGTGGAATTACTGAAACTTGTCTGAAACGCTTCTGGAAGAGGAGTAATGCACAGCAGGGTGCTGTGCTTACAAATGGCTGCTTGTTCTGTACCCATTCCCCTTTCTCTGTGTTTTTAACTGTAAAGTGATAAAGCAGTGGGCTGCAAGCAGGATTGGTTTTTATTAAATGATGTCTGCTTGAAGGAAGTAAACATGAGTAGGCACATTTAAATAGGCCCCATCTTACCTGATCAGGTAGGACACTGCTGCTCCAGTTACTGCAGGACTGCCATGGTGGCTGTTCTCTTCCCCCTGCATATACAGCTGAAGAGAGAAGTTTTGACCAATCAAAATTTTCTGATAATGTCTGTGGGGTTTATGGAGTTTATTTTTTCTTTTTTTTTCTTCCTGGTAAGATTTTTGTCCTTGGCAACTTAATGCAAAAAAAATGCATGTACCTTTCCTACATCTTTATGGTTAGTAACTGGTCCATACTCCACTTGTTCTTTAAGTATTCAGCAAAGCATTTTGATCTTAAAGAGAAGAGGAAATGACCTATGCAGCTTTTTATTGGTTTGATTTTTGTACCATGGGTAGATAGTGGGGGAAATCTCTTCATTAAATTGCAAAAAAATCCGTACAGCAGTGAAGAAATGGAATTTTAAGAAATGGAGAGTGAATAGCAGGAGCTGGTGAGGTAAAGATGACCTTCTACAAAAGGGAAGCATGAGTTTAAGAATGTCCCCCTGTGCAGAGACATGTAGCCTTTTTTAATGTTACATTAATTGAAATATGAGCATTGAATCTGTTCTTAGAGATTTTTACTTCTGTGTTTCATACTGTCAATGCATTCTTTTCCTCAATAGGCCTGTTGAAGAGGAAGTGGTAGACAAGGACAGAATCCTGCAGCAGAAGGAGGCTGAGGTAAGAGGGAACCTGTGGAGCTGTTGTTCTTTGGTGTAACACGCTGTGCCCCAGTGTCAGTGTGTGCAGCTGGAGCTGTGGAACAGCCCAGAGCAGGACAGGGGAGCTGCCCAGGCAGAGTTTGGGTCAGAGTCAGGGGCACTGTGGGTGGTAGGTGGCCCAGGGACTCTTGGTGCTAGGCAGGATATTTATCACTTCCCATTCCTGTGCTAATTTTCCATAAGAATATTTGCTATATTAAGTATTGAAATCAGTTTATGTTTGTCAGCTGCGTGTGCTGCTTTAAACAGTGTGTTGGGACAGACTGACAGTCTGAGGTCATTTCAGATGTGCAGGTACTCACTGCTAGCATGTTACCAGTACATTTCTTTTTATGGCTTGTGGCTACGGAGTAGAAAAAGGCTGTTGGGTCTCAAAACTTCCATGATAAAATAAATGTGAATGTTTTTTCATCTTAATCTTGACTTAATAGTATTTCTGTTGCATCTTCATCTTATGGGTTTGGTGTTTCCAAACTCTGATTTCTCACTCTGGTTCCAAGTTATTGCTAGGCCTTTCAACTTAGTATTTTTATGCTAAAGTTGTAAAGACTCAAACTTGTAGCCCAGTATTTAAATTCAAGGAGTACATTGCCAGTGCTTATGATTGCTTGCAATGTGAAAACTGAAGGCTTTCTGCCAATTGCAAGATAGTGGTGTTTTTTTAGTGTTTATCCTTCTTTTACCCAATTCAGCTTGGATCCAAGTCCATCAATGCAGGAAGGTGTGATTTAAAAGATCAGTGCATATGTGCAGCGATTTGGAGTAAGAAATAAAGAGCTGCAAGCAGTTTTGTGTGTTTCTGAGGTGAAAGAATGACTCCCATACATGGAAATTTTTGAAATGATGTTGCTTTGGTCTGTGCATTTCCTTCTTCCTTTATAGCATCCATATTTAAAAATAGCTAACCCTGCTTAGCTATTGGCTAACCATGGCATATTGACATAAATAGCAAAAATGTTCCTAAAAGGAAATGCAGAAGCAGCTCATCATCACCGTATTTAATGATAGCAATTAGTGGAGATGGAATGAGCTGCGTATTTATCCCTGTATGACTCCATTCCAGCAGCATGAGCCCTGGGCTGGCTGTGCCCCCCCCAGGAGTGCCTCCTGTGCAGTGCTGTGTGCCCAGTCAGTGTCTCCTGTGCAGTGCT
>NW_020884906.1:453132-588075 GCF_003945725.1 Corapipo altera
CAGTGTCTCCTGTGCAGTGCTGTGTGCCCAGTCAGTGTCTCCTGTGCCTGCTGGGTGTGCAGAGCAGCAGCCCCAGCAGCTGTCCCGCAGTCCAGGGGCCTGGACACTCTCAGGAGCAGTTTGGGGAAAATGCTTTTTGGTTTTCTTTTTTCTCCTTAGTGCTTCCGAGATTCAGGCAGTAGACTTAGAGATTTTAAGTCATGGCTGTTTCTCCTGTTATTTGAACTTTATAAATCATACATGTCTAATAGTTAAGTAGAAACTTGGGTATCCTTTAGAACTATTTATTTTAAGATTTATGTCTCAAAAAATTCTCCTATAACCATTTCCTCTGGAAACTCATGATAGGGCCAGCACATTATTATATGCTGGTCTATTCTGACCACTCTGTCTGAATGTATAGATAGAGTTTTAAATGTATATACACACACATAAACATATATAATATGGAATGTGTCTTTTATGTAACGTGGCTAAAGGGGTGAAATTTTGAATTTCTTGGAGGACAGTCTTTGGAAGTTTCCTCTGGGGCTAATCATCTCTGAATAATTGCTGCTGAAGTCGCAGAGGATTAGGTTAGAACTTGAAAAAACAAATACATTTTAACTTCTGCATTCTGCTGTCCCAAGGAGATCAAGAGGCTTTGCTGAATCCTCTGTAGATAAGCTGGTATGAAGTCCCTTCATCTCGAAATCATCCCTAAGGTTCAGACTGGGAAAAATCTGTGGAGGAAAGAGGCACAGAGGAAATGGGCTTGCATTCCATGGCCTTCACAGAGAAAACAAATATCCATTTCCCCTCCTGTTTTGCATTCCCATCAGTAACGGTGCTTGCAGTTCTATTTACAGTTTTGTGAGGTTTATATAACCTTGGAAGGAATGAATGCTTGGGCAAGTGCCAGGATCATCTTTATCAAGGCATCACTTTTGCTAAATGATCTTTTATTATGCCAAAGGATGTGGTCCCCAGTTCAGCAATCTGGAATTGCTAATCTGTCATTTTGGATTTACTGCTCCATCTTCTTGTGATTTTGCTCATTTGCAAGTGATGACCTATTTTTCTGAGATGGGAAGTGAAAATAAGAATAAAGATACTCATGTTCCTTACTGTAAAGATGCAGTACAGATTATTTTCATGTTGTAGTGCAAATGGGCACAAAGTTAAAGTGTGTAGTTTTGTGCCCTATTTTTCCTACTCTGAAAACATCTCGTAATAAAAACCTTTCAAAGTTTCGAGAGGTAGTTCTTCCAGAAAACAGTTAGGGCTGTGATTACATGAAAACAGCAAGGACTGAGCTTTCTCTGGTTTCTCCAGTGAGCTATTCTGAGGCTTTGAGCAAATCTTCTCTCCACTCTTCCAGTGCAGTTGCTCAGCACTGGGCTGAGTGTGGTAGAATGAACCACACTGTGGAAATTGTTTGCTCCTGTCCTTCCACCCTGTGAGCGTGTTTAACCCTTTGGCAGCTGAGATGGGGAGCTCTGGTTCAGTGTGGGAGTCAGAGAGGGCACAGCAGTGGCCTGGGGGAGGTGAGGGTGTGAGGAGTGTGTGCAGGTCACTGCCTGGAAGTGCAGGGACATGTGGAAGTATTTTCTTGAAAGATAATGTGGAAACTTTTATGTGAAGAGACAGCACGAGTGCTGCTGAAGGCTGTGTATCCGTGATCCTGTTAGGGGCATGGATACCTTTGAGGAGGTACATGGTTCATTTTTAACTCTTATTTTAAATGTTTGTTTCCTTTCTGTGTTGCTGCAGTAGTTACATGACAGTTTGAACTAAATTTTAGTCCTGACATAAGTAAACTAAGAGGTGTTTATGTCAAGGTTAAGTTTATTCTTTTGCCTTTTGTTATCTGAGAACTCACAGGAATGATTTGTTTTACCAGATCTCCAAACATTGTTTCCTGGCTTCCTTTCCATGGTGTACATTGGCCCTATGCTGTCATGTTGTAGCATCTGTTCTTCAGGGGCTGAACGTGAATGTATTAATGCTGCTCTTACAAGTGAGAGGAGTTGCTGCTGAGCAAGATCAAAGTCATTTTATGGCCTTGATGCTTGCAGTCCCCAACAGCAAAGGGAACACAGATGTGGATGTGACATCAGTGCCAGTCTTTGGTGTGATTCTTTACATTCTCCTCTATTAATAGCAGGGTTGTTTCTGTCTGTGCAGTAAGGTGAACATGAGCTACTTTTGGTGTGTACTGTAATGTGGAGGAACAGCTCTTATGGCCCATCCTCTACTTGAGGGTTACCACTTGAGCACAATACAGCTGGATTCTCTTTTTTTAACTCCACTCCTGAGCTGCCAGGATTCCTGCTGTGCAAACCATGTCCTGCCCAAGGTGTGCATCCCCCCTGACTTCAGCACTGCAGTCCTGTAGTTATGGGACCAGGTTTTACTGTGGTAACTGTCGTTGCTCACAGGTTGTCTGCTGACAATACTGTTGTGAAACTGGTAGTTGGAAGTTTGATTAGAGCTCGAGAGCCACAGTCTCACAGCAAAAAGCAACCATTATTTGCATAGCAAATGCTCAGTGAAAACCAGATCAAAATGCTGATGCAGCCCAGGATGCAGTGAAGAAAAGGTGTGCTTGAGTACCTTTCTGTTTTTCTTTTTTCTTTTTTTTTTGCCAGCTTTCCTTATGGAAAAGAATCTTATCTCCCAATGGCCATAGGAGACAACAGTGTGCCTGGTTTTGCCTAGTTTTTTTCACAGGGTTTATGCCTGGAAGTTTTTCTACTGAATTACGCTGAAATAGCTTCAGAAACTTGCCATTACTTAGCTAATGGACGAGACTGAGACTTCACCAGTAGGTCTCAAAAACTCCCCATGAGAATGGAAAAGGACAATCTTGTTACAATATTAATGTTAGAGCAGAGTAGGTCTCATGGGACTTTTGTGCTGCCTACATTTGTGTCCTGTGCAGCATCTGATTTCCCTCATGGTATGGGCAGATTTTTATCCATGAAGGTTAAGAAAATGCAAGTCTCAGTGCTGTATTTAAGTCCTACAGTGATGCTGGCTATTAGCAGAGCTCTGTGTTTGAGCAGTCCCCATAATACTTGGGCAGCAATATCTTCCCCTGTCATTACCCCATGGTTGCTATTTTGGGAATGTTTCATGGCTGTGCTTGGAGTGCTCTTGGGAAGGCTCAAGTAGGAGAGCTTCCAAAAAGCTGGTTTTATTCTGGTGGTAAATCTGCAGAGAGGCAGTTCAAAAGACCAGGTGTCTTACATTTTTACAGACAGATCTTTGAAACTTCTTTTTTGTTGTATCATGGAATCAGTGCAGCTCTCACTTCTGAAACTTTCTGCTTTTTTTCCCTCCTTCCTGCAGCATTATACCATCTTTCTGATCAGGAGCTTTTTGTTTTGAGTATTTAGCAGAAAGATGTAGATGGGTTTATAATAATCCTTGCAGACTTAGCTGTATCTCATGCTGTTGCTGTGTGAATCTCCTTTTGTCAGAGGGCATCTCTGCTGCAGTCACAGGAACCTGAATTAGCCTCTCCTGAACCCTGTGCTGCAGCAAGAGGATAAGTACATAAGCCAGCTAGTTCTGGGCAAGCTCTGTTACTGCTGGCTATGCTGCAATCTGGCTTTTACTCCTTAGTTAATCTTCAGTTTCTTACCATTTCCTAAATCTATATCTGAGACCAGGCAAGGAAAAGTGATAAGGGCACCTGCAATTTATTTTTTCTGTTCTGTGATGTTTCTTTCTGGTTTTTCTTGTTTTGTGGTTGTTTTTTATTTTGTTGTTTTTTTTTTTTTAACAGCCCAAACCAACAGCTCAACACCATGTACAGGCAATCAAGTATTTGTCTCAGATTCTTTTGTATTGAATCTGATGCAGTAATGAGTGTCACAATAGTTAATGTGGTTGGCTGGATGAAAGTACAGTATGATTGTTTAAACACTGTGGTTTGAGTTAGAATTCCCCCTGAACTCCTTGCAAATAACTGAAAGCAATTCTCTAACTATGTAAATAAGATGACAACTTGCTATACAAGCCTCAGATTTTTACATGACCTCCAATTTGAGATAGACTCATACTTTATACAATGTGCGTGGAATTAGGAGCCTATTTCCTTCCCAGTTTGTAACATAGGACATTTGTAGTTCTGTATGTGAAGCTTCCCCACCTGCATTTGGAAGGAAGTACCAGTCATTTGTAAACCAAAGTAGAGGTATTTGCATATACATTTTGAAAATCTCTATTAGTGATCTTTCTTCTTTCTTAGGAACATTTGTTCCAAGTAATATTATTTAAAAAAAAAAAACAAAACAAAACAAACAAACAAAAAACCCCCATTATGTATAACTGGCCTTTTATGAAATGGAAACTAACTTATAAGTGTTATAAGAAAATGCCTTAAGAAAACAGTTATTTCCATGAAAAATCATTGCTTAGATATAAAAAATATTGGTTCTTTATATGTTTAGTCTGGCTTTCCAAATTTTATAAACATTTTTCTGTTTTTCTTTTGAAGTAGTTTTTAAATCCTGGCTGCATGTTCAGCTGTTCCTGTTGCTAAAAATTTACAGAGTTCTTTGATAGCCAAAGGCTGAGTGTTCTTGCATGGTCTTGTGCTTTGAGCACTTGTATCAGAGCAAAGCTGCTCCAGCTCGCTCAGGTGCATGTCTGCATGCCAAAAGGACATGCCTTTCTTACTGCAGAGTAAATGGGGATTCACAGGTCTGTAAACAGCAAAAGATTTGGACTTTATAGCTTAATTTTCATTATAAGTATTCTTCTGTGAAAGTTAGGTGTAATGAATTGAAGAGTGTGAGATGGGGAAAACCAAAGTATTCAATTATGTGAACTATTGAACATTTTGAGCTTGTAAGAAAACAGGATCTGCATTCTACCATGGAAGAAAAAGATGTATGGTCTGGGTTTTTGGCCTCCTCCTGCCATGGTTTAAACAGTGGGTGTGTCTCTGTTGCAGCTGCGCCGCATGCAGGAGATGATTGCCCAGATGCAAGCCCAGATGAGGATGAAGCCTGGGGATGACTAAGGTGTTTGACACCTGGATGCATCAGGTATTGCTCTTCTCACTTGTTTCCTCCTCTTACATTAGACTTTCACAGTGGTTATTGCTAATTTTGCACTTTGGACTTGCTTTCACTACTTACAGAGGAGAAATGAGTGGTGTTCTGGGTAGACTGGAAAAGGAGACCTGTGCAAATGTTACCTTTGCAGCTGTTTTTAAGACCTGTAAATGCTTATCCTCAGTGCCTTATTTTTGGATCACATGGTTTTGTTTCTGTTAGTACAAGCTGCTCAGAAAATTAATTTGTTTCTATGTAAACAAAAGGGTGTTTTGGGGCATGCAGGCTGCTGCATTTATAACAGTTTTCTCTAAGAACCAAACAGAATTTTACAAGCTGGTCATGTGCAGTGAGTACAGACTCCCTTGGTGTGTGTGATGTATGAGGTGGGATCAGAGCGAGCGAAGAAAAAAATTCTTGTAGCAAATATTAATTCTTTCTTCAGAATGCAGCCCTTCTGATATAATTCTTTTAAATGCAAGAAGGAAAAACAGAAGGATATGAGGAGTCTTGTTGCTTAATACTTCAGCTTAATACTCTAGTTGTGATTGCTGGTCTTGTGGAATGTAAAGCTTGAATAAAATGGATTATATTATCCCTTATGACCTTGTGGCAGCTGCCAACATTCCAAGCCTAAAATAAGGAGATTTTTTTGTTGCCTTTATTTGAACCTTCAGTCTTCCTGTTTACATAAAGAAGAAAAAAAAGTTTAAGAAATAAACTTATTCACTGGATTCTGATTTAAGCAGAAGTTGATGGTTTTACTGGTATGTTCACTGTGATCTTTGAGTGAAGTAGTTAAGGGAAAGAAGTAATGCAGTCTCAGGTTTCTTACTGTCACAGTTCCAACTGTTGAAGATAGAGGAGTCTTCACATCATGTCTTCCAACTTCCATCTAAGATGTGCTTTCCCAGAGTTGAAATTTAAACCCTGAGGATAATTTTGTGGCTGACCATGCAGTGTGTGCAGGAGCAGTGTCTGACACACGGCCCTCATTCCCTGGGCAGGACCCTGTTCAACACTGGGAAGTGTTTCAGTCTGAACTGAAGGTTCCAAGTTTTCATGGTGACTTTGTTTTGTCATCACATGGCCAAACTCTGAGCACAGCAATGGCTGTTTGCTGCAGGACAGCTGATGCAGTGTAAATGGTTGGTACTGGTTTTTTGCAAAGGAGCTCAATTCTTTGTGCAACTTACAAATCATGTTTAATCACATGGCACCTTTACACTTACATTCAGTCAGAAAAACCCACTATAGGTGTAATAACCTTCTCTATAGTTGTTTGCAGAGCAGAGGATGGCAAATGGTGCAAACACATTCAGAGTTCTGTCCTGAGTTCCTAGATGCTGGCTTTGCTGTGAAATCAGGCTCTGGGGGCTGATGGGATGCAGTATTCCCACTGATGGCTAGCCAGTGATGGCCCCAGATTCCCTGTGTTTCACAGCTTCTGCAGTACTGGCTATGGTATTTATAAAGCTGACCTGGAGCAGAGTTTGTCCCAGGCTGAGTTTGCAGCCATGGCTACGGAAGCAAACAGAGTTCAGGCCATGCTCGTGTGCCCAGGGCAGTGTTACCCTGTGGGTACCTCACACTGCTGACCTGGAGTGCAGCCTGCACCACTGAGGGTGCTAAGCAGGGGAGATTTGCAGATTTAACTGAGTGTTCCCATGATCTTGTTGTGATTTAGTTGGAACTGAAGCTCGAGGAAGTTAATTGGTCTGAAATACCGAGTGGGGACAAATTTGGGAAGGATTTGAATGAGATCTTCATATGTGGAGGTCCTGCTGTTTCTTTGGAATTTGCTGAGCTCCATTTCTGCAGCTGCTGTGGAAATCATGTTTGACAGATTGCTTTCAGGCAAGAGTTTTGAGCTTATTTTTTGTTACCCTTGAGATGCTGATGGATAGATTTTGGTGTAAGTTGTTGGCCAGTATGCACAGTCAGAACTGCAGTTGCAGTCCTGCTGAGCCAGGGTGTTGCTATATGATCCTGGCAGCATGTTGAAGTGAATCCTCACCCAGAACTTACCCTTAGGCAGGTTTCTCTCATGCATGTTAAGTGACTTTGCAGTTCAGGAGGAATGACAAGTTCAACCTCCAGCATTCCCATCAGATTTATTTGCTGTATTTTATTTAACTCACTATTTCTAGAGAAACCAGGAAACTTGTAATTAACACAGTGGTTAACAGAACCAAACTGACAACAAATTTAAATATACTTGATATCAATCTTTTTGTTCTATCACAGCTTATCTTGAACATCTCTTGGGTTCTAGTTTTACGAGAACTTTAAAGGATCAGCTCTGCTACTGAAAGCACAGTCTCTTCTCCAGTTGCTCTTTTGCACCCTTACTTACCTTTATGCTGAGAAAAATATGTGACTTTATAGACAGTTTATATAAAATTTACCATTTTCACTCCTTTTTATTTTGGATAAATACGTATTTTTTTATTTTATTCAAAAGTCCCTTAAAATATTTTTCCCTACATAAAGCATATATATAAAGATGTTTTCAGGTATTTTTGGGAAAAGAGAAGTATGGTGTAAAAACCTTCAGAGATGAGAGCTGGAGAATAAGCAGTAGGGTTATGAAATGTGCTGATATCAAAGTATGTGAAATACCCACTTCTGGTTTCAGATGTATTTTGGGGTGGGGAGGAGATTGCTGGGTGCTTTGGGGTTTTCTAGAAGGAGTCTGGCATTGCAGAATGATTAAAAAGTGTTAAGCTCAAAACCTTGCCAAAAAGCCTGACAAGTCTGTATTCCCATGAGGTGCTGCTCAGATGGGATGACTGGAAGGTCTGGTTTGCCTGATCCCTTTTGAATAGGGGCAGCTTTAAAGGGTTTATGGGAAGGGCAAGGGGAGAATTTCCTTCCAGCAGTCTCCTTTGCTCTCAAGGCTGAGGTACGAGGAGGGTGACAGAGGCAAAGATCACACACAGGGAATGTGCTCCAGGTTTCCAAAGGGATGGATGGACAGGTCTGCTCTGGAGAAGCAGAATCCTGACAGGGAAGGAGGACGAGCGCTGGTGGAGCCTGGGTTAGAGGTGGGAAGGGAAGGTGATTGTGGCACTCTGGTCACTCCTGTTCCCAGCTGCAGCTTTGGCAAAGGCCTGTGAACACAGGGGTGCTGAATAAGATCTTTGAGTGCAGCCTAACAGGGGTGTGACCTGCCCTTTTATCTGTTTGCTCTAAACATTTCATAGCTTCTGTGTACAGACAGTGCAGTGGAGGAGATGGTAGCAGGCAATGAGAGCACAGCTAAACACCAAAATATTCTTGGAATAAGCAGTAACAATTTTTTTTACCCTAACTTTTGATAGATTCACCTTACTAATCTTTTTCAGATTTTTTTTCTTCTAAAGCACAAGACTGCTCTAAAGGGTCAAAACTTCTTATACTTGACAGTTCAAATAAAGGTTTGAAGAGAAAGACAGAAGGGGGAATAAGTTACCAAAACTTAAAACAGGCTTAGTTTTATTTGGGTGCTCCAATACAAAATGCTTTTGAAATAAGCCTGCAGTAATTCCAGGAGCATATTGACTAGTTCCTGAACTTGTCCATCTCAGATGAGCGATTATTATGAAAAGCTGGAATTATTTTATCAAATTAAGTGGTTGTTGGTGGATATTTCTTCCCTTTCCCTCTCTGTTTCTGAAAGTGTATCTCTTTGCAATCTGTTTTCCTCTCATTATTCTTACAAGTCTGGTTTGTTGTCTTCACTCAATGTCAGGATCATACTGGGACAAGCCAGTGACAGTAGCCAGGCTATGGAGAGCTAATACAGCCATCTGGAAATGTAGTTATAGTTAGGGAAATATGCTCATATAAAAGAAACCCAAGCATCTTGCACTTAAAATATCTGTAGGATGTTGAAAATTCTTTTAGTATAGGTTGTAATTTCCACAATTATTTTAAAGCCTCCTGAGCTTGCTAACACTGGTAAGAACAGTGCTGAAGACACTAAAGAGCTCCTTCTTTCTGACAATGAATTGACATCATTTAACAGAACAACACAAAAGCATTGTCATAGCAACCAGCCTTCAAACGATGCTGCTGAATGCTGAATTGATCTGATGAGAAATGTCATTTGAGGGAATAGAGATCATGCTGTAGTTTTTGGCAGCTGAAATTCAGAATCTGGAGAATGTGAAGCTTGGGCAAATTTGTAATATTTGGAACAACTGCCTGGCACTGCCAGTGGATGTTTCTCTGGCTTAGAATCTAGAGCAGGAGGGCACCATCGTGCTCCAGCTCTTCTGACTGTGGAGCTGTTGAGCAAACCCTGCACTGATGGGCTGGCACCAGGGGTTGTCTCCTTTAGGGAACAGACTTCTGAGAGAAATGGTTGTTGTCAGGGGTGAATGGAACGACGTTTATTTGCTTTCAGTAGTGTGTGGATGCCTTGGGAAGGATGAAATCCCCAGCGTGGTGGCTGCAGTGGCATTCCCAGTTCTTGGGCACGTGTGCAGTGGCACCTGGCACTCTGCCTCTTAGAGCCTTGATTGCCCAGGGATGTTGCAAGTGACATATTCCACCTCTTCCTCTATGCCAGTGGATAGAGGATACCCTGCTGTACCCACTGCAGCTCCTGGATGCATGGGCTGATTGAATGATGCCTTCTGGCTCGCTTCCAGAATTCTTGGGCATTTAGTGTGCCCGAGGGATGGGGTACACAGACCTACCAGGTCTGTGCCAGAGCCTGACGTGGTATCATGGGGAACCTGAAAATGCTTCAGAGACACCTTTTGCTAAAGAAACAGAGGAACATTTACAGTTTTGAAGCTTGGAACCTGGTATTTGTGTGTGACTCATGGCTATCAATATCAGCATGTTTAACTGCTGAACGTTAGAAAGCAGTTCAGAGGCTGGGTTTGTCACTGCCTGTGAACTCGGTGATGACATTTGCTATGGGGAAGCACAAGGGCTTGTGCAGACCAGCAAAGGAAAGGGAACAAACTTGAAGCAGTGAAGTCAGCAGAGGGTGACTGAAATAGCAGAAATTCAAAACGTTTGGGGTGCAGGTAACAAAATGAGTCAAAACTACCTCACAGCAGGCACTGGTGCTGTCCAGTACTCCTCTGCCTTGTGGGAAGATGCCATTTCCCAAAGTTCCTGATGATGATGGGACACTAAGAGGGGTGCACCTACAACATAAAATGGGTGCTACTTGAAGAAAAACAATTTAGGTCAGTGAGAAAATGTAGCTGCTTAGAAAGCAAATTTCTCTCATTGAGAATTCAGAAGTGAACATGTAGAGATGTCAAGTTGCCCTGCACTGTAGCCATGTTCTTGGAAACAGCTGAGGGGGAGGCAAACCCCTTCCTTCCCAGGTTTTTGAAATGTTTAAAATACAAGACTCTGAGCAGTGTGACCAGGTGCTTCAGGGAGCAGGTGTACATAGTGCTTGCTGGTTACACCGCTCACTGAGAAAGTCTTGTTTGAATGGCACACTGGAGAAATAAATGTAGCCTCTCTCTTAAAGGATGGGGTGATTTCACATTGCAGCTGGAGGGATTTATTAACACTGTGTGTTGGTGAAAGGAGCATGGGGGACTGTAAGGTTGGCCTAAGAAAGATGCAGATCAAACTTGTCAAGAATGATACCAACCAAATTGTATCATGAAATATTGTCTCACAAGGAGATGAGGAAGCAAGAGCAGTGAAACAAATCCACACTAAAACTCTACAAACATCCTTTGCCAACACCCAAGTGTGCTCCATGACCACATAAATGTGGGTGTTGTGTAGCTGGTGCTGGAAACATCAGTGCACAGCTGTGCCTATAACCCCAGCCTTCACATTTATTGGAAATTCCAGACTTTTTGTGTCTGACACACCAGGCACGGTTTCCTCTGGAGGTACCTGGAGCAGACTGGAGCTGGGCAGGTGGTGGCAGAAACCAAGTTTCTCTTTCATACTCGAAGCAGCAGTGTAGCACAACAGTTAATTTTGAATTTGCTTAGCAGTTTATGGACTCTGGCTTTAAAGCCTTACTGCTGGCTTGCTTGTTCTAGGTGTTATGGGAAGTGATGGACTTCTCACAAGGTGCAGGAATTGTGCATTGAGCAGAATCCCCATAGTGAGAATGGCCAAGAGCAATGCACCCCATTGGCAGCTTTCCTTGCTCCTTATCCCAGGAGTAGTCTGGATGAGTGTTGCACTGTATTTTATAAGTGAGTTGACACAACAGTGTTTTTGGGACTGGAGAATTTGAGGTGTTTCTCTGAGTTCCAAATCTGACACATCTTCCTAAGCAAGACCCGATTTTCAGGGAAAGCTGGAATTCTGCTTTCTTTGTAGTAGCCTTTTTGATTGGCAAGTAACTGTAGAAATTCCAAAACTGTAAGTTATTTTTGAAAGTACAGACTGGTATCCCTTTTTTTCAGCCATAGGAGTACTGCTGTACCAATGCTGGGAAAAAATCTCTCCTGTTTTACCTAAGCAGTGTCACAGGAGTGTTGGTGCATGACAGCAGCCTTGCTGCTCCCCTGTAGCCCTGTGTGCCCGGGTGGTTTGTGCCCCAGCAGCAGTGCTGCCTCCCCTCACAGGCGAGGTGGTGCCTGGTGGGCAGTGCTTTGGAGATGAGCTGTAACACACTTCTGGTGTTCTTGCAGGCAGAGAGGGGGGGTGGTGCTTAACAAAGTATGTAGCTAAAAATAAGTTCTCATTTATTAGCTCTGATTAGACATTTGTGATAAACATCTGGGGCCAGGCTGCTCAGCTGATCTCATTCTCGGGCAGGTCCCTGTGATGCAGGGACTGTCGCTCCTTGTTCCCTGGATTATGCTGCTGTGCTTGGAGGGGCTCGGGCTGCCCCAGATGCTCTGACAGTGCTGAGAGTTTGTCCTTTCTAATGCTCTTTGTTTTCCATTTTGTCCCCAGCAGCAAACGGGTCTCTAAGTGGATGGGTGCTCTGTTTTCTTTACCCGAATGGGACCGTTCAAATGCAAAAGCTGGATGCCACAGACCAAGACCTGCTAAAACAAACACAAAGTCTGAAGAACGTGTTGTAAAATGGCTTGTTTTATATATCCAATGTTATTCAACTTACAGTGTATCTTTTTTTGATTCTTTTGGTAATGCTGTCTTCATACTTATAAATGTGGGTTTATTATCCTTCCTATATCTTTTTATCAGAAGCTGATAAGAGTACTCTGTATGGACTAGTCACTGTGGTGGGTTTAAGGAGTTAATCATGTGTCTGATAGGTTGTTCTGAACAGTTTCGTGGTTAATACTAAGACTTTGTGGCCTGTTTACAGTAAAATGTGTGTTTGCACAGTATCATAACTTTCACCTGCCATTTTAAGTCATTATGTATCATATCAGTTTTTCAGAACTTTCTCTCTGCTTTTGTTACTTTTGGAGCTTCATCTCTGGTGATTTGCATTTGTGTGGTTGTATGAGGAAATGTCCCAAGTGCTGATGCTCCAGCAGTGGTACAGCAAAGCTGACTGTTCTGACTCGTGTGCCTTACTGTCCACGAACGCTGCACACACCACGGCTCGTGTGCTGCTCTGAGGGTCTCCAGTATTGATGGCAACAATTGTCACAGGCATTTCTATCTGTCAGCTGAGCGATGGCATGTACTCAATTTTTTATATACCATAACACTAATTTTCATTCAAGTTTTGTAATAAATTGTACGAGTGTGGAAAATGTTGATTTTATTTTTTTTTTTCCTCGGGGAGTTGGTTTTTTTTGTTTTATTTTATTTTGGCTTTTTCAAGCTAATCTATGGAGTGCTGTAATGCTGTCGTGCACGGTGTGTATTCAAAGGAATTATGATGTTTACTCTGGGGAATGAAGGCATTTTCTAAAATTTCTCTGCATACAAACTGCTTTGATTTCTTTTCGAAACAACTTTAAAAGTGTTTTACCTGGAAGCTGGGTAGCAAGGCTTTGCATCCACTTTTTCCCAAAGTTCATTAGGCACCTACTGACGTCTTTTAGGTGGGTAAATACCTTGGAAAATCTGTTTGCACATCTTAGCAACATGCATGAATTTATAAAGTATTTCCTTTCCGTCATTACTGACTGTATAGCTCTTTTCTGCATGCTTTTGTAGTCTTGTGTGTTTTATATATGCATAAGTGTAAATTACTTTGCAAATAGGGGGATTGAGACACTTTGTCTTCTGTACTAAATTGGAGTGTCTCTCGTGTAATGATTAGCCTTAATTTTGCTGTCTAGCAATGAGTGTTTAATCAGGATAGGATTCACAAACACACAGGGATGCATATTTGCCTTGTTTGGAGCTGAACTGCATAAACTGGACATTTCATTGTTACCTCAGTGGCTGCTATCATGAAGGTGACAGAAGAAATTCAGTGACAGGTTTGTGTTCACACGAAGTCTCTTCAGGTCTTTGAAGATTTGAATTTGAGCGTGTCTGTCCAGAGGGCCAAGGTGAGAGATTCAATGGGAAACTTCATCTTATCAGTAGTTTGCTGTTATTTGCACCTTTCTTGTTGTTTTCCTTCCAGAATTGTGCATGATATTTCGCAACCTTGAGAAAATGATGTGCTGTCTGTTTGTGTTTGTGGAAGTTGGAGCAGCCACACCCCTCCTGAGAAACCCAGGCTGCAGTTACAGACCTTGGTTAGGGCTGGATTAGCTCTGAGCAAAGGGAACATGAAAGCTCCACCTTTCAAAGCCAGCTAGGACAAAGGGGAAGCGCACTTTCAAAAGCATCTGGTCTTTAATTTTGTTGAGAACAGAGGGTTTTTTCCTCCCTCTTTTCAAAGCAAGGTGCCTAATGTCACCGTCACAATTCCCATGTGGGAAGCCTTAGTGAACAGATTTTTACTCGTGGATACTGATTAGGAGTTGTAGTCTTTACCTTCTTTGGGCTTGTGGATTCCAGATGGAGCATTTTGGCTCAAAATCTGAGATCTGTTTTAATAATTGTCCCAGAAGGGCTTGCAGTGCTACTGATCCCAAATGCTTTCTACCACTTCTTTGATGTTGTCTGATGTTAATTTTCAGTTACATTTGAACTTGGTTTTGTTTAAATACTTCACAGCTTACTGGGGGAATGTATAGTTGTTAAGCCAAGTCTTTGCTACTCTGAAGATCTCTGGATGGAGGACGCTGCCTAGAACCTGCTTTTGTGGCCTTGCATTTCCACTCCCATGGTGCCAGCAGTGCCAGGGCCATGGAAGACAAGACACTTCCTCAGAATTCCACCCTGGCCTTCTCCAGGCTGACATTTTCCAGCACTGGGACAAAGTGCCCATATGTAACTATTTTAATGACTGTTCAGCAGGATCAAGGAGAGTTGACTGTGGTCCTTTCAGTCTTCATTAGCTTTGAACACTGTGGCAGACTATAAACCAACTCATGAAAGGCTGATTGGCTCGTTGGGGCCTTTAACTGTGGTGCAGGGTCTCTAATGGTCTCTGGCTCTCTAGTGTTTAAAAACAAGAAAATGTGCTGACAATTACCTGATTTATTTTTTTCTGATGCATTGAATCAATGGCTAAAAGTGAACTCAGAATGAGCTAATGGGGTTTTAAAATGTATGAGCCTGGGATTACCAATCTCTGGTCTTGAAAGTGTCTCCTTGTTTATGGGAGGGATGTTTTGAATGAGAAGATGGAAGAAATGCCAAGATAAATGCTGTGATAACTACAAGGATTTGAAAAGTTAGTGCTGTGGCATTGGTGTCAGATTTGTTCCAAGGCAGGGCAGTGCCCTTGCACTTGTGCAGCCATCACACTGCCAAGCTTATCCTGTCCTGTATTTGGAAGAGTTTCAAGTTTGATAATTTACTTGTCCTTGAAATGTGGAAGACATGAGCCCTCCCTGCAGCCGTGGAAGGCAGGGGAAGGATCTGGGTGTCCCGAGTCTTCACATCCCCCTCTCCTGTCTCCTCTGCTGTTGAGGTTTCTATGAGCTGTTCTCAAATCATGTGCAACTGCTGCTTTTCATTTGAGTTCTCTCTTGCCTTTTCTTTAAGAGTTATACTGACAGCTTTTACCTAAAATAACTTTCCATATAACCTCTCTAAAAATTTTTTAATGGAAACAGAGCACACATTCCTACTTCACGCAGCATGGTTGCAGTATGATTCAGGACTTCCCACTGTATTTCGAGGCGCTAAATCTGGAAACGCATTTCCTATTTATTCCATTTGTGTTTGGGTTTTGTATTTATTTATTTTTTTAACGCTGTATTCCCTCTTCTGGCTCTTGTGTTTGTGTCGAGAGCAGGCAGTGCTCTGGGCAGGGGTCTCTGGCTCCGATGCCCGGTGCCGGTGTGGCTGGGCAGGGCTGGGCAGGGGTCTCTGGCTCCGGTGCCCGGTGCCGGTGTGGCCCGGTAGGGTTGGGCAGGGGTCTCTGGCTCCGGTGCCGGTGTGGCTGGGCAGGGGTCTGTCGCTCCGGTGCCCGGTGCCGGTGTGGCCCGGTAGGGTTGGGCAGGGTCTCTGGCTCCGGTGCCGGTGTGGCTGGGCAGGGGTCTCTGGCTCCGGTGCCGGTGGGTCTGGGCAGGGGTCTCTGGCTCCGGTGCCGGTGGGTCTGGGCAGGGGTCTCTGGCTCCGGTGCCGGTGGGTCTGGGCAGGGGTCTCTGGCTCCGGTGCCGTGTGGCCCGGCGGGGGCGGTCCCGGGGCGGTCCCCGCTCCCGGGATTGGCGGCCCCGGGCGGCCGCGGCCCCTCACGGGGCGGCCCCGCCGCTCTCGCTCCCTCGCCCGGTCCCGCAGCCGCCCTCGCACACGCGGGCTCGGCCGCGGCCCCGGAGGCACCATGAGCGCGGGCACGCGGTACAAGAGCAAGGCGGTGACCGCAGGTGAGGCGGCGGGGACGCGCGGCCGGTCCCTCCCGCGGCCCGGCGCGGCCCCCCCGCCTCACCGTGTCTCCTTTTCTCTCCCCGCCGCCGGTCCCCGCCGCGGGCATCCCGCCCTGGCCGCGCCGCCCCGCAGAGGAGAAGCAGGTAGGTGGGCTCCGGCCGGGGCTCTCCGCGGGATGCGGCGGCTGCCCGGGCTCGGCTTTGCCCGGGCTCGGCTTTGCCCGGGCTCGGCTTTGCCCGCCGCATCCCCCCGGGTCCTGGGTTGGGTTTCTTTTTTCTCGCTGCCTTTGGGTGTGTCGAGCGGGTTCGGATGGAGGAAGGCAGCGCGGGGGCTGGCGGAGGCGTTTCGGTATTGGGAGCACGTCTCCCATCCTTCTCCCATCCCTCTCCCCTCCGCAGCACAGATGCGCAGACACAGCCCCGGTCCTGCCGCCCCTCGGTGCTGCAGCCCATCGGCACCTCGCAGGCGGCCGGGATTTGGGCGTTAGGGAACATCTGTTTTGCTTTGCAAAGCTTATAGCTATTTGGAGACATGCCTTTGAGTCCCGGAGAGAGAGGAGGAGTGATGCAATCAGATGACATCGACAGGTTTTTTGTTCTCTGTTTGGTCTTTGGGGGGATTTAGGATATTTGAAAGGAAGAGGAATCCTTTTCTGCAGATCTTGAATGCCTAGGTAAGGGGTTATCAGAGCCCTGTGTGTTCCTTAGCACCCATCATCGTGATGTAGGCAAGAGGGTTTTTTTATGACGATGGAAGAGCTTAGAATTCTGTCTCTCTAGGGTGGGGATGGAGGCAATGGTAACACAGCAGGGCAGTGCAGGGGGAGCAGCCCACCCACTCCCAGCCTGGCTCACACTTGCCTTTGGGCCCAGTCTTTCTCTGAGGCTCCAATTCCATAGGAAGCCAACGCCTTGCCTGCTGAGACCCTGGTACTGCACAACCTTCCTGGGCCACAGAAAAGCAAACTAGCATTGTAGCAGCTTGGGCATTCACCTGGCCACGGCAAGAGATGATGTTTCCCTATATAATGCAGACTTGGGCACTGTGAAAAGATACTTGTGCATTTTTGTGAACTGCTGATTGCAGTGATGAGAAGAACAAAGTAAATCCAGGGGTAATAGGATAATGGGATCACCAGATGCATTTTTCCCAAGCTTCTTAAAGTTTTACTAGTATTTTGTAGTTATTCCTGAGTGTTGCGGCTAATTCTTGCTTTATTTCTGGAGGAAAACACTCCAGAATGTGTTCTGAAATTGCAGAACATTTAGTGTAAGTTGTGAACTGGGGAGAAACTTTGTGACCCACTAGAAACATGCTGTTCTTTAGTTCATTTGTTTTTAAATTAAGAGGGAAGCAGGTTAGGTACAAGGCTCTGTTCTGCTCATTCCCCAGGGGCAGAAGTGAGGTAGAGATCAGAGGAGTCTGTTGTAGATGTTATCGTGTCTCCTGAAGGCCCTTGTCACACTGCATAGGCAAGGGGGGCTGCAGTCTGTACCCCGAAGAGCCCGTGTCTGCAGGACAGGGCAGTGTTCTGCTGGGGCAGAAGAGACCTTTCCTCAAATGCAGAGGTGTATCCATGCATCTGCCACTGAGTGTGGAGCTGGGCTTGCATGACAGAGCACAGTTCATTATGGGTTTGGGCCAGCCATGTTCCTTGTGGATGGTGGAGGGAAAACGAGCTGTCAACACAAAGCAATCCGTTAATTTGTGGTTTTGTACGTTCACTTTAATTTTAACTTTATTTAGCATCCTTTAAGAGCAAGATTTTTTTTCCTGTGCCACTTTTTTTCCCCAGTCTGCTCACATCTGGCAGCAGGTAACAATTTAAAAGATGCACTAAAACTGTGATTCTTGCCTGAACCAATTTTTCAAAATGTATTATATAAGGGGTTTTTTATAAATAGTTGGGAAATGAAGTGAGCTTCTGAGAGGGCAGTACAATAGGTTGCATGTAAGTAGGGTAGCTTTTGGATAAGTCTTAATAATGTTCATCACTTACTGAGTCCAAAGAATGGAGCAATGTGGTGTCAAAGAATGTGTCTTCATCCTCCTTCCCAGTGCAGTCAGGGCTGATGCACTGTCTGGCTCCAGGGGCCTCTGGTTTGCAGGTTGGGCTCCTAATTACTGCCATTTATGAAGAAAAAATAATGGTAGATTCTCCACCTGTCTGATTTTTAAGGAATGACCTCTTATTTGATTAATCAGACACTGAACTCCTGTGCTGTGGAAGTCCACGGAGGTTTGGTGCTGGTCTCTGTGTGCAGAGCACCCAGCTTTCCAAGGGGAAGGGTTGTGGTTTGAGAGCCTGGGCTGGGGGGATCCAGTTTCTGGTTGAAGCTCTGCAGCAGGTTACCTGGTGAGGCTCCTTAGTCTGTGTTACCTCTGTTCAGCACCTCTTGGAGGGGGTGGTTTCTCTCCCAGCAGTTTGTATCCTGCTGGATCACTGCATGGTGCTCGTGGGGAGGCAGCTGAAGCCGTGACTGATGTCCCATGTGCGTGGGCCCCGTGGGAGGGAAACCTTGCAATTTGTCAGGAGTATTGACCTGAGAACCAAACAGGGCAAGGGCAGAGGGTGGATGCTCTGCCAAAGCCCGAGGTGCTGCTGTGGGAGGAGTACAGGTGAAACCACCCAAGTACCCAGTTGAACTGGAGTCTCCTGGCACGCTCCTGCAGAACATCCTCCTAGCTTGGGTTGTCGGCGTGTGTGTGTTTGGGGTGTTACCTTACCTTGTCTCTGAAGCTGCTCTTGCTCATTCCGGCCCATGTCTCTTCTTTGAAGTTATTGTTTCTTTTTAAATCGGGAGGATGGGAACCTCTCCTTCCCAAGTTGATCTCTCCCCACCCCATCAATTTGCAAAGTTGTTTGGGTGTGGGAGCAGAGACTATCTGGTGGATCCAGTTCTTTCAGTGGGTTTGAAATTACAGGGTTGTGCCTTTCGTATTGAGCTTGGTCCTTTTTTTCTACTTGAACATATTTTGAAGTGGTCTCCTTGTCAGTAAAATATACATGGAGGTGCTGTGTATGGAGAAGATGCTGTGCAAAAGGTAGTTTGACTGGAGGAGTGGTTTCAGTGCCAGTCATTGTGAGACACTGAGAACTTAATCCATTGCCTTTGTGTTTCAGTTTTTGAGAATCTGGAGTTTATATCTTAAAAACTTGTATTCAGACTCTTTTGTGGGTTTTGTATAAAAAAAAGAGGAGCAGACATTTCCATCTCTCCTGGAACAGTAGATATTGCAACAGCAGAGATGTCTTCTATCTAAAATAGCAACTGTGCCAACACAGTGCATCATTTTAAGGTCAACCTTCAACCCTTGCCGACCAGAGAACATTGGCTGAGGGAAATCCCCCAGTTCCCTGTTAGTGTTTGCTGAACTGCCTTCTTTTCTCTACTGTGCTTACGGAAATATAAGCCCAGGTGGGCTTACAGGAAAGTTTATCCCCTGAAAAGTGATGCCCTGCATGGTGCAGAGGCACCTGAGGGAGCTGGAGACACTGCCCTTGACCCCAAGGACAACTCCCATGAGGCGGCTGCTGGTGACCAGGAGCAGACTGGGAGAGGGAGAAGGGGTGATCCCTGTGTCTGGAGCAGGAGAAGGGGTGATCCCTGTGTCTGGAGCAGGAGAAGGGGTGATCCCTGTGTCTGGAGCGGGTGAGGATGACCTGCTGTGACCCTCAATGTCTGTGTAGGTACCTGTGTGGTGAAAATGGATTAGCTGAGTTTTGTGAAGTAAGTGATGAGACGTATCATGTGAGGACGAGGTTCCCTTGTACAGCAACTGCACAAGAAAGACCAGAAGCAGAGCTTGGTCTTTACAGAATCCCTCCAAAGTCTCTGTTGGAGCAGCTTGGAGCATTTGTACCTGCCCCATGACTTTGAGTCATTGCTGTCTTTCACCTGAGTGTTTTTCTTACAATAACAGTTCTTGTAGTCTTTAAACCAGAGGAAAGTTCTTGCTTGTGCAGAAAACCATGGAGCCTGAAAGCAGAGCAGTATCACTGACTTTCTCAGAGTTAAATGAATTATTTATAATTGTGATTCCTTGAGTCATTGGGAGCAGCAGTATGGATCTGTGTTCCTGTGCTGCCTGTCATGCTCTGTATCAATTCAGGGTGGTTGTGAGGAGGTGGTTTTTGTTGGTTTTTGTTTCGTTTTGTTTTGTTTTTCTCAGAGAAAGCAAAATTATGTTTGCAGCTGTCTAGTGGGATATTTCACCACAGCTGGATAGTCTCTCACTGTGTCATAGCTCGCCCTGGGTGAGGCTGTTTCTCTTTGACTCCCCACATTAATGTCTCTTCCAACCTCTGTGTTTTCCAACCCTGGTCTTGCATCCTGGCTACCAAGATGTGCCTGCCAGAAAGGGAGTAGCAAATTAGTCACAGAATCTGGAGGTAAATACTGGAAACACTCTTAAAGCAGCACATCCCTGCTTGTTTTTCTGATGTCCCGGTGTATCTTGGCCAGACATAGCACAGGAGTGGAAGGTTTTACTTCTCTGTGAAAAGCCTCGTGTGGTTCATTAATTTTTTTGGCCCATTTCAAAAGACAACGTTGGTCCTTTGCCCTCCAAACTGGGCAAGGGCTCAGTGCTCAGAACAGCATGTGGGGATCTGGGTGGGACTGCAGCAGGTCAGGAGGCCCAGCCCTGCCCGTGTCTCTGCTGTGCATCTGTCTGAACAGCCCTGCTGAGGAGCCCTGGCACACAGATGGGCTGGGCTGGGCAGGGAAGCCCGTCCTGGGCACTTCTTCCTCCCCCCTTTGTCTGCTTGGCTTCTTGGAAAAGGGCTGTAAAAAGAGGTCAGCACATGGACCTGGTGGTGAAACAGAACTGCTGGAGAGCTGGGCACAGAATCTGCCTCCTGCTGCTGCTGATGTCTCTCTTCAATTATTTATGCTCCAAATGGTTGAAACGGTTGTGAGGGCAGGGCAGGGGAGAGGTTCAGCCCTCAGTGCAAGTCACAATCTGCAGTTTATGAGGAAGGAGAAGGAAGTGTTTCCTGCACAGGGATTTTTGTCCCTTGAATTTCCCCACCCAGCCACTTGTGCGCAAATCCAAAATTGTGCTGCTCTTGTGTGAGTTGTGCAGGGCTATTCCAGGAACATGAACCAAATGTGTGAGTTTGACAGATGTTAGGGCCTGATCCTTGCTGACATTAAGGAAGGACCTTAACATTAACCCCAAGAGATGCTTGTGGTGCTTGCTCAGCTGCAGGGTTGCAGACTGCTGGGGCTTCACAAAAGGCAGCTCATAATTGCAGAGGGGAAAACGTTGCTGCCATCTGAATGAAGGAGAAACAGTCCCTAGGTGCTTTTAGTCTTCAGAGTTGAGGAGTCTCTTACAACCACTTATGCTCTCAGAAATGTCACTGCCTTCACGTGGATGCTGTTCTTCATTTGATGGTTCTGGGAATAAATGTAAGGGGTTTATGTTATGACAGTTCCCTGGAAAAGCTGAGGAAAGGCAAGTCTAGAGAAACAACTGGTGGAGTTTAGTGTCTTCTAGAACCTCTATTTCCCAGTTTCAGTCTAAGTTGCTGTTCATTAAATACCCAGTAAAATGGACATCTTGGAAGTCCAGGGGAGATTCCACCTCAGCCAGCTGGTTGTTCACTGTGCCAGGCCAGGCTGGGTCCCTGCTGTGTTTCTCTAGAGCTTTGCCAAATTAGCTTTAAATGGGGTTTCCCTTGCACTTTTGGGACACTCCCCTGCCCACAGTGGTGGCTCCTATAACCATGCTGCAGGTACTGCTCATGCTGCTGAGACCAAGCCTGGAGAGCTCTGCTCCATCTTTAATCCTTGAGGCACTTCTTGCTGAGATACCTCTTGGCTAGGCCAAAGGGGCTCCTCTCCTGTTGTTCCTCTTCCAGTTAGTGGCCTCTGATTTTTCTTTCCTGGATAGCAGAGAATGAACTGGAAGACACATTCATTGCTTACCTGTAGAGCTTTCTTGCCTGACCAATGCTAAGCCTTTGTCCCCTTCTTACTGAAAGCAGAGATTTCCTTCATACAGTGAAACCACACAGGATAAACCTCTAATACTGATGAAAGAAGCACGTGGCATCTCTAATATGAGTGAGTTGAGATTTTTGTGAAGCATATGCAAGTTGTTTCATAGCATACTGGAGTAATTCCCATAAGGGCTGGATTTTGTGTGTGTGTATGTCTACAGTGTGGTTAGCCTTGAAGCACAAGAAAAATGCTTGTCTGCAGTTAAACATTCCTTTTCTCCCAGAGAATTGTCCCCAGAGCTGCAAAGAGGTTTGCAGTCATCTTGTTCCCACAGAAGTGTTCAGGAGCTGGGTTTGTGTGTGGTGCATCAGAGGAGCTGGAGGGGATGCCAGAACACGTGCTCCTCATCAGGGTGTATGTGGGCTGCTGCTCATCCGAGGCTTGGGCTTCCTGTAACACTGCTCAGCATGAACAGCAGGAGGTGGCACTGAGGGTGCTGACAGGGAGGATTTGGGTGCTGCCCACAGGGGCTGGGCTGCAGGAAATGGAGCAGATCTGTCACTCCTGACTTAAGTAAGAGTGCTCTTTGTTTTGAGGGCTGAATGGGCTGATATTCTGAATTCCTTCTGTTTTGTATTTCCAGTGCATTCAGTGAAATCTGTTAGGGCCTGCTAAGACTCACATCTAGACTGCTGTCCCTGCCTTGGTCATCACTCCCAGCCACTGCCATGTGTCCAGCAGCACCACAGCAGTGCCAGGGCTGGCGAGAGCAGAGTGTGCTGGGAGGATGCAGGGACTGGCTTCCAAGGAGCAGAGCTTGGCTAAGTGTTGGCCAAGAGCTGAAGAGGAAGTGAAACCCTGCACAAGCATCTGCAAGGGTGTAGTGCCAAGGGGGGAGGAGAATTGTTTAGTTTCTGGCTTTAATACAACTTTCCCCTCCTGAAGTCAAAAGGAAGAAGAGAAGTTGAGGCTGAAGTTGAGCTCCAGAAGAGGGACATAGCTGTGCTGTGCAGGGCAGTATGGGGATGCTCAAGGTGGCACAAACCTCATGGACAGAGCTGTGCAGCCCTCAGGCTGCCCCAGCCTGGTGCCCTGTGTGGCAGCCAGGGCTGAGGGGGGCTCAGGGCTAAGGCAGGAGGATCCTGGGCTGTGGTTCAGACTCGCCTCGGGCTCTCTGGGCTGTCAGCCAGTGTAGCTGTCAGTCAGTCAGAGGTGGGAAGCCCTTCACAGAAGTTAACTGCAGTTCTTCCCTCAGCTCTCAAGCTCAGGCTGCCTCTGCAGGGTGGCACTGGCTGATGCAGTACCAGGACATGTGCTCACCCTGTGGCTCTGGACAGAGGGACAGGCAGGGGCTGACCCAGCCCTGTGCTGGGGGAGACTGAGCTTTGTGCAGCTCAGCCCTTTGCTCATCTCTGGGATCTCTGAGAGTGCCCTGTTTGTCTTGAAGTTTGTTACCCAGTGTGTCCAGGGGTGTGTGTGGAGCTGGGATGGCCCGTGTCTGCCTGACCCCACCCCGGGCAGTTGGTGCCGTTCTCCCAGAATGACTCCTGGCAGGAAACTGGGAGCTGGGAGCACAGGCTGAGCAAATAAACCACAGGATGATGAGTGCTGGCTCCTGGAGACTGGCCATGGGGAGCCAGCCCGGCCCACTGACCTCTGGAAGTTCTCAATGCAGAAGCAAGGGAGGGGAAAGAGAGATCCACTGAGGTGGCTTGTGGGAAAAGAGTCTCCAAGGGCCGAAGGTGTTCCTGCTGCTTGCTGTGAGGCAGAGCTCGTGGCAGTGCAGGTGTGGTCAGGGCTCCAGTCACTGCATTTTGTTTTTCCTTGCCTTTCCCTGGTGCTTGGAGCTGTGTGAACAGACACATGAGAGCACAGGCCAGGCCTTTTATTGCTTTAGTTTGTATTGCAATTATTTTTAAGATCACTTCCCAGGCAAGTCGCTTTGGTTCAGCCTCTTGTGATGTCTCCTGGCTCTTTCCTCAGTGTGGGAACTGTTTTAATCCTGCCTGACGCACTGGGCTCGTTCTTGCTGTGATATGTACACACATGTAGTGTCTTTAGATCCTGCAGTCTTACATCCACTTTTATTTTCAAATAAATTACATACAACATTAATTATATATTCGGGTGAAACGTGAGTCACAGAGACATCTGCTGTCTGCCTGCCCCACGTACATGGCCCCCTTGGCTGTGCTTTCTGTTTAGTTTAAAGCTCTCCTGAGTCTCTGCATTGAGTATTAAGTGATGTGAAGTCCTGGAAATGTGGATAAGCAGTATTGGAAATGCCCATCTGGACCAGTAGTAATTTCCCTCTGCCCAAGGCCTGATGTAAAAAATATCAGGAAGATTTATGGCTTTTAGGATGCTATAGATTCTCAGAGGTTCCTGCTACTTAGAAGGTCTGGTGCCAGCTGGGATCAGACAGTAATGGAAGAGGCATCAGAGCTCAGGAGCTGGGGTTTGCTCTGTTTTGTAGGCAGTGGGCTGGATCAAGGCATCAGGAATTAAAATTCAGTGATGCAGCTGGCCTGCAGCAGAGCCTTGCTGCTGTGACTGCCACTGCTGAGAGGAGCACGAGTGTGTCATCAGGACAGGGGAGGTGCTGCCCATCTCTCATCTCCCATGGGGTGTTCTTGCAGCCCTGACCCTCACAGATGGGTTCTGTGGTGCAGCTGGAGCCCGAGCTGGAGCACACAGGGAGGAAAGTGCTCATGTCTCACTCCCAGGTTAATACCTCTTTGCCTGCTTACTTTAAAGGCCTCTCCTCCCCTTGAAAGGAGCCCTTGGCAGAGCATGTATTTATGAGGGAAGTGCATATCAGAGAGGACAGTTATTGAAAAGGACTTGGTGCTTTTACCAAGCAGTTAATCCAGGCACATGCTTGGGAAGCACTCCAGGTTCACTGAGCAGCTGAACACTCTGGATCAGCTCTAGTCTGCTGGCAGCCCTGGGGCTGACACTTCAGGGCTCAGACAGGTCAGTGAGTTAGAAGGGTGTTTGCTTTGTACGCCCCAGTACTGTCACATGGACCTGTCTGGGACCCTGCTCACCTTCCCTGTGCAGCAGGAGCGTGTCCTCCTGGCCCTGGGATGAGCCTCCTCTGCCCTGCCCACCACACTGGGCTCATGCCAGGTTCACAGCACTGCACTTCACAGCAGTTTGAGTAAACCAGAGTGACTGGGTGGAGCCCAGCACTCCCCTTCCTCAGTGCCTGCTCTGTGCAGCCTGCCCGTCCCGAGCAGAGGCTGCATGCCATCCCAGAGCTGGGGATGGCATCATTTGCAGCAGCTCTCATTAATGGCAGTGAAAGCCTTTCTGTTTGAGGTGGTGGGGCTGGTCCTCAGCAGCTGCTCAGAGGTTCCAGCCAGTACCAGGCGTTTGCTGCCTCGTCTGAATGCCCAGTGTCATCCAAACATCTCCCTGCTGCTCCCGAGGTCGCACTGTCATGGGCAGGTGTCAGGCAATAGCAGAATTGTTCTCTTGGTAAACAAGTGATGGTGTTATTGGAGCTGCCCTTCATGTGGCAGCAGTGCAGCGTGTGCATGGGGTTGCTAATGAGGGATGTAATAGGACTTGTTAGTCTGAAAGCTTAATGACCCATCTCCTGGTTCTTTGTGAAGTGTGTGGATGGTTCTTCCCCTGTGCTGTTCCTGTGCTGCATCCTGCACTGGCTGTGTCCCTGCAAGGTAGAGCTCCCAGCACAGTTATGGGCATTTTGAAGGACTCAGATCCCACTTATCATGACATTAATGACAGTGGACATCCAGGAAATGTCTGGATGAGACGCTGCTCTTGCTTCCTCAGAGACTCTGTGTCTGCCTGAGGGCTGAGCTCCTTTGTGGCTCCAGTGAATCCATGTGTGTTGGGTACCTAGAGCTTGTCCCTCAGGTGTTTACGGATTTTCCTTCGTGGCAAATAACCATCTTCCTTTATTATTTTTCAAAAAAATAATTAGGGCATCCACCCACCTCTTGGCTGGCATCCTGCAGTAATAGGCCAGCATGTGTTTTCTTCAGCAGAGGAAGCAGATCTTGCTTTGTGTTCGCAAGGCAATGGTTTATAAATGAGCCTGAAAAGAAAAACTGATTTCCCCACTTATGGCAGATTTACATCTGAGTCCTATCAAAATTTCTTAAAACTAGGCCATGAATTTGGCCTGACACTGTTGATTTGGTTTTGTAGAAGGGAGTTAGTCTGTTCCAGAGGTGTGCAGGTGAGGGAGCATGTTCCGTTTTGCCCATAAAACCAGGCCTACTCCATCCTTGCCCTGTCCCTCAGCACTGGAGGTTGGAAATCCTCATGTTACAGATATTTCTTTCCTTTCTTACACCCTTGAAACTGGTGATAAGAAGGGAAAGAACTTCATGTATTCTAGGAGTACATGAGGGTACTGTGAAGTGCAGGGAAAGCCAGGTCTCTGGGTTAAGCCAGGGTTTTTAGGGGCTTGGGGACTCAGTGTGCCAAGTCTGGCCAGTCTGGTGTGACATTTAGCATGTCTGTGAGGGGGTGGCACGTGTCCCACAGGCAGTGGGACAAGATCCCACACAGAGAATAAATCCCAGGAGGTGGCTGTTTGGTCTGGCAAGTCAGAGCCCAGGCTGGGAGCCCAGGAAAACCCCTCCTCATTCTGATGTGGTGTCAGTTCTGGGCTCTGCTTGGAGAGAGTTATCCTGGGATTCTTAAAGCAGACCAAGGTTTGACTTGCTGTGCTCGGGTCCCCAGAGCTGTTGGTGGGCAGCTGACCTGAGTGTGCCCCCCGTTCTCGGGGAGGGCAGTGGGTGGCTGTCCCTGAGCTAACACTGCAGGGGTTGCCGGGCTGGCTCTCCACCACCCTCTGCCTGAGCCCAGCATTCCTCCTCCTGCCTCGCTCCCCTGCCTCACCTCCGTGGCTGTTTCCATTTCCTTTGGTTGCCTCCTAGGAAAACACAGCCTAGCAAATGCAATTTTTTCCACTCCGTTGCTTCCAAGTTCTTTCCAACATTGCGTGTTGCTGCCCCTTGTGAGTCCAACAGCTACAGCGTTTACACTCAAATGACTTTCTGTCTTGTCTAATATCTTCTTTGGTCCAGTTTCACTCTGACTTCTAGAAATCCATTATAATCATTTCAAGGGTGACATTTTCATGAACTCTGCTATTCCAGTGCCTGCTATGTTAGCATCTCCCATCTTATATCTCAGGCACTCTGCCATTTTTGTTACTTTCAGGTGGAACCCAGAAAGAGATTTATGAAATCAGCAATATCACTGAAAAATCCACAGGAGGGAGGATTCCACAATCATCTGTTCCTTCTGATCAGGACTGTTAACAGTTTAGCTACAGGCAAGTAGAGAGTATATTGATGACTCTGACTGGATAAACTTTCCAGTGGAAATCAAGATTGAAATAGCAGCAAAGACCAGTGTCACAGCAGTGTTATCTGCAAAGAACAGATATTATGGAGAACCCAGTGTGCCCAGTGATTGGGCTGTGTCCCTGATGCAAGGACATGAGTTACTCAGCTTGGGGCACTAACCTTTTGTAGTTGCTTTCTCCCTCAGTTTTTCAGGGGAGAATGTGGAAAGGATTTTCAGAGGGCTGGAGCAATATGATTTTGAATGCATGTCTTTTAATGACCCTCTGCAAGATTTAGTTCTTCAGTCTCTGTCTCCTGCAATCCAGTTGGATGCTAAGGTTTGTTCCTAAGCCAAGGAGAGAAGCAAAATGGCAGTCTTGAATTTGGCTGAAAATACCATCCCTGAGACTTTGTCAGGACAATACTGGTATTCCAGGTCTGTCCTGGTCAAACTGGGTTGCCTGGTGTGGCCACAGTATTTTATATTTATACTGAATTATCAGTGATGAGATTTGCCAAAATGGCAGAGTTGGGTTCTAAACCCTGCGCCTTTTTTTTGAAGATCATAACAGCAGCTCTGATCTTCTTGTTTTTAGTGTGAAGCTCAGTGTGGCCTTGTGGCACAGTGACAGGGTTCTGGAGTGTCTGTGAAGCCTCTCCTGGGCCACAGCCCTGCAGGTTCCCACTGTGCCAGCCCAGAACTGGGGGCTGTCCCTGCCCCAAAGGAAGTGATCCTCCTTGCAGTGCCTGAGACTGTTTTATATCTATATTCTGGATTAACCAAGGAGCTGACACTTTCTCTTGTCTGGGTTGGTGGTGTGGAGATGAAAGGCTATAGGATGAAACATAAGCTTTTCCACAAAGGCCATTGTACAATATAGTTATTTTAAAGGCAAATTTTTTAGTTTGCAATAACATGAACCAAGAGCCAGCCTTCTTTTAACACAGATGAAAGTGCCCAAGTCCTTTGAAATTGAGAGGAGCTAGATACCTCCTGTATTTTTATAAATTTGGCTGTGGTGAGCAGCCTTGCCACTGCTCCCTCCTCCATCCCTGTGGCTGGTCTGAGTTGCTGTGCAGGCAGAGCTCTCACCATCTCTCATGAGGACACTGCTGCTGCTGTGGAATTTACATACCTGGTGCCAGGCTTACAGTTGCCTTTCATGTGCCGTGGTCCATGGATTAGGTCCAGGAAAGGGGTAGGTGAAGGAAAATAACTGTGAAAATACTGCAGGAGGTATGTTCCAGGCCGTTCTGAATGGCCCTTTCATCTTTGCCTCAAAAAATCAGTGAGAGCTGTAGCTCTGTGAAAGGATCATGGCCATCTAACACTTTGGTTTCTTTATTGAAACTGAAACTTTTACAATGCTGCTTTGTTTTTTTTGGACTCTGTTTGGCAGAGATGTTTCATTGTGGAGTAGTGCTCTTAACCTCATCCTACCTTGCTTCTTTTGAAAATGGTCCTCTTCATCCTCCTTCAGACTCCTCTTTAAGACCCTTCTGTGTGTTCCTGGCAGCAGCTGGCTGCTGGGTGGTCACTGTTTCCCACCCTGGCTGTGCTCTCTGGCAGTTGTTTGCTTTGGGGCACGAGCCCTGTGTGGCCTCTGTGCCCTGCTCTGCACCCTGCCGTGGGTGTGTGCCCCCTGGGATGTGTAGTGACTGCAGGCCACTCGCTGGGGGAGCAGTCCAGAGCTGAGGAGATGTGCTTTGCCCTGAGGTTGGATGCTGCTGCATCCCAGTTGCCTGTGTCTGCTTCACCAGACCCATCACAGCATGGAAAACTCAGCAGGCTTTGCTCTTGGAGGTCTCTTCTCACCTTTTGCATTGGTGATAACTGAGGCCATGCTTGCCCAGTCCTCCTGGGCTCTGCTCTTTCTGGATATGCCAATGACAGCAGGGCAAAGAATTGGAGAGAACTGCAGTGAAGCAGCTGTTTGCTGTAGCAAGAACATCTGTACTGATTGGGCTCCCTGCATTGGGCAGTTGGTGCTTTCAGCTTTAAAGTCCAATTCTAAGGCTCTTGCATAAACAGTGAAATAGGATCTGCTCCCAGGGGAACAGTTTATACAGTTAAATCTAAGTATTACTGGAAAAGGAAAATAGAACCTTCATTTCTGACTTCACCAGGGCACCAATGTCCTTACGTCTGTGGAATTCCTTTGCAGAGAGAAATCCTGGGAAGAGCTTTTTCTTGAATTAGGTTATTTAATGTTGTTCTTAATATAGTAATGTTTTCACAGCGTCTCTTCCATATCCTCAGGTCTTGCTGCCCAGAATATTCAACAGTCCCTCAGTGAATCTTTCCAGCCTATAGTTTTGGAAAACTCAGGGTGTGGTTTTGTATGTTTACCCATTTCTTATTTGTGAGATCCTCAAGTCTGATTCTTCCTAAGCTGCCCTGAGTGAAGCCTTTGCTTTCAGTCTGAATAGCTTTTACCTGCACATTGAGCAATTTAAAAATAAAAATAGTAAAAAGAGAAAACCCCCAACATATAGGAAGACTGTGTCAGCATTAGTGCCGGTCTGCTCTCACTCACGGGATTATTCACGTACAGTTGTTTGCAGACAGAATGTCTGTCCATTCCTGCACACAAGGTTGGGTATTGAAAAAGAGTGAAGCTGATGGAGAGCAGGACTTTCCTACAACTGGTGTTGGTGAGGTTTTTTGGGGGACAGAGAAGGTGGCTCAGCGTGTCCAGGGTGTCTGGGTGCAGGTGCAGAGCTGGACCTTCCTCAGTGCCTTCCAGTCCCCCAAGGCACTGACAGGCACTGCTGGCCCAGCCAGAGCTGGGAGGTGTTTGCAGGGACGTCCCCTCTGCTTTAGAGGGACAGAGCTGAAGCCCAGGATGTGACAGCTCTGGCTGGCTGGGTCCAGTCACTGCTGTGGCACCAGTGAGGCTGCACTGGGGCTGGGCCCAGACAGTGCAGGATCAGAGCAGCTGCATTTGCTGACAGAACGGCCCCATCCAATATCTGCCATGGCAGTGAGACTGGGAACCTTGGAAGAAACACACAAAACCTCAGTACCTTCCTGTGCTGAGCAAAACCTGGGCTGAGGGCAAAGCCCCCTGGCTGTGGGAGGGAACTGTGGGCCAGTGATGTGTCCTGGCTGTTATTGCCTGAGGCACTGTTGGGTGCTGTGGTCGGGTTAGAGCCTCCAGGAATGAGACACTGATTCATCTGTGGTCAGTGTGTTTTTAAAATAATGCCACTAAACGGTCAGTCTGGTTTCTCCTGGCCAAGTGTGGCCACTGCAAGGCTCTTTTCCATAGGGTTCCCCTGTGCTGGTACCTGAATTTTCACCTTCCTCTCTCAGTGTGTTTCTTCAGGTATTTGTGCTGCCTGGTCCAGGCAGGAGAATCCTGCTGCCACCCAGACCAGTGTGGCCACTTGTACAGAGGAGAATGTGGCTGTGCTGTAGAAGCCACAGGGCTGTGGTGCTGGTGCTCTGTGCTGCATTGCCAGTACAAACCATTCCCAACACTGTGTGTGGGGACAAAGCTGGGCTGCTGCAGTGGAAGCTGGCAGTGGAGCTGGGCACAAGGCAAAGGGGTGTGGCTGGGCTCCTCTGACAGCACCAAGAGGTGATTGCTCCCCACTGCTCTGCTTGGGTTTGGATTTGGGGAGCTGGGGGTCGAGTGTAGTCCCATGCAGCTTGTGCCATACCCTGCTATTAAAACAGTTCCTGCCAGGTTTGTTCCTGCAGGGGAAGGAGGGAGGCTGGAGGGTTCAGACGGCAGTCGACTGGGAGGCAGAAATAAATAAAGTGGTGAACTCTTAATGGGGAACATACTCGGTTGGTTTGGGTTTCCCTCCCCACCCATCCCACTCTTTTGAATCCGTGGCACAGTCCTGAGAGCAGCTTGAGAAGGGAAGTGATTTCAGACTGGAGATGACCTCATCCATCTCCAGCTCCGAGGTGAAGCAGCCTTTGGAGGCACTGCCAGAGCTTCCACTGCTCTTTGAAGGGCGCAGGCGAGGGCTGTGCCTCCAGGAGAGCCCTGTGCCTCCAGGAGAGCCCTGTGCCTCTGCTCAGCCCTGGGCACGGACAGGGTGGGCTCTGGCCCCGAGCCCTCCTGCAGTCTGCCAGCCCCCCGAGTGTGGGTACAGCCCCAGGAGGTCCTGTCTGCCCCCGTTACCAGGATTTAGGGCTGCTTGTGATGTCTGAGCTGTTGTGCTGCTCTCTGCAGAGGTTGTGGCCTCTTCAGGGAGGGGACAGGAGGTGTGGCATGTCCTGTTTGTGCTGCTGGAGAGAACAGCCCCAGTGCTGGGAGCCAGCCCTGTGTGTCTGCCCGAGGAAAGGGCTGTACCTGGGTGCTGTAACGTGGTGCTCCCACCACTGAGGGGGTTCCCCATTGCCAGCATGTGGTGACAGACACGTGGTGCCAGCGCTCGCTGCCTGGCAGGCTCAGGACCTTGGCAGTGCCCTGCATCTGTGGCCTCCTGTGTGTGAGCCCCAGCAGCATCCCAGAAAGGGGCCATTGTCCCCGAGCCCTGCCTGTTGCCGGAGTCAGGAGGGCACAGTAAAGATGTGTCCTGGCGGGAGCCTGGAACGGGCTCGTGTGCCGGAACAAAGGAGGCTTTGTCCTGGGCACTGCCCTTGGTGGGAGGTTTGTCAGCTCTGGAGCTGGGGTGGTGACATGGGGCTCTGTGCCCAGCCCTGCTGCACTGCCTGGGGCCTACCCCCACTCTGGGTGAGCTGGCAGCCTGGGGCTCTGCCTTTGCTCTGGGAGGTCTTGGCAGCAGGTCCTGCCTGCCCGAGCCTGGATGTGCCTGGTGGGCCATGCAGAGGGCTCTCCTGGTCTCCAGGCTCATCTGGGCTGTGCAGAGGCTCTCCTGGCCTGCAGGCTCAGCAGCCCTATGTGTGTGTGGCTGAAGCTGGGTGTTTGCAGGCACTGTGTGCTCTCTGCAAGGCGTAAAGGCCCCAGGAGCAGCCTCGGGGTGACTGGGGCAGGGCTGTCATGGACCAGGATGGCAATGTCACTGTATCTGGGGCTTTGAGGAGAAGTGTCTCCTGGGCAGAGTTCAGCAGAGCAGGGCTGAGTGGGACAGCTTGACAATATGTGACAGCAGAGCAAAGGCAGATTGGAGAAGCGAGGGAAACTCTTATGCTCAGGCTGTTACACTAAACAACACGAGTTACAGGAGGATACACTTTAGAGAAAGCTCTTTTCCAGCCAGACCTGAGGTCTGGCTGCTCTCCTGTCTCTGGTTGCAGCATCTGTGCTGTGGGGCTGAGTATTATCCAGGTGATCCAGAGGTACCTTTTCCAGAGGGGTGTGGTTGGAGGTGGGATAATCAAAACCACAGGCAGGCAGAGAAGCTGGTGATGGGATTGAGGCAGTAGGACAAGATCATATTGGAAAGGATTCCCTCCATGGAGCTGTGTAGGATGCTCTAGGATTTTGGTTCTGTGGTAGTTTTGTGCAGTTGGTTGCTGTTACTGCAGTACCAGTGTGTAACTGCTGCTGGGTTTTGTTTGTGGTATGTCCTGAATTCCATCCCTTCTCACCTAAGAGCACTGTTCTCCAGGAACACTCAGTTCCACTCTCTCCAAGCAAGACCAGGAAAACTTTGTTGTGAAGGAAAGGAGAACTTAGTACATGTTCTGCTGCTCTCTGCCATGGCCATGAGTCTACCACAGGCACCAGATCTTCCAAAGGGAGGAATCTCTGAGGGGAATTGCAGGGCCCAGGGGCAGGCTGAGAGGAGCATAATATCTCTTCTGGCTCTGAAAAAATGTGTGCTCAGAGAGGAAGCAGCAACCACAGGAAAAGGGTAGTTGCTGAGCACAAATTGCCAAGAATTAAGCAATCTGTTTTATGGTGTGAAACCTCCTGTTGAGCAAGAGGACTGTTTTCCCTGCCAAGGCAGGTGTGACTGGTAAACCGAGGTGGCAAAGTCCTCCCTCAGTTCAGCTGCCAGACAGGGCCAATATTTCCTTAGCCCTCCCCACACAGGGTGTCCCCAGTTTGCATCCCTTTTCTCCTCCTGCTATTCTCTTCAGAAGCTGCCTAGACTCTCCCATGCCACACATTGCTGTTTTCATCTCCACTCTCTGCTTTTTGTGCTTTTGTGCTGTTTAGAGCTGCACAAGCACCACTGGCACATCGGGCTCTTTTTTGGGGCAGGTGGGTACGTGGTTGGCCCAAGCAGGTGCACATAAAAATGAAAGCATGAAGAAGGTGTCTTAGTAAAGATTTCTTTGCACAGTGTGATGTAGAAAGAGAGCCTGGTAGCTATTAATTTTGGGATCCTGGCTTAACAGTGGCAGATTCCTTTTGGCTTTGTAGAGTCCAGACCAAGAGATGTGGGAACAGCTTTGTCAACTCCTCCTCTGCTGTGGTGCCACGCAGAGCAGTCAGTGCAGTTGTGCTGTCTGCTGGGAGCAAGTCCTCTGTGCCCACAGGGAGGTGGCCTGTGAGTGGGTGTATGATGGAACTTGGTCACAAAACCAAAGTGGGAGGGCTGCTGTGCCTCAGAGGTGTGCATTTTGCACAGAAGGGAAGTACTAGGTTGCTCTGGGGAGGGTGTATTCAGCCTCTGTCCCAGCTGGTTGTCTGTTCAGTCCCTATTTGCTCAGGAGAGCAAAGTCTCTCTGGAGTCATTTGCTCTGTAGCTGCTCCTGTGAGCCAGCACATAAATGGAAGCAGATGGCACCATCTCAGCAGTCAGGAGGAACCTCTCACTGCTGCAAAACTGCTCCTGAAGTTTGGGGCTGGACTGGAGCAGACAAGGCTGCTGTGCTGGGGGGGGCTGGCCCTGGCTCTGTGCTGGGGTGCCTGCCATCACCCCTCTGGTGCAGGAGCACTGCTGAGCCGACCTCCCAACCCGGAGAGCTGTGCTGTGTCCTCTGCAGCCTCAGGCAGGGTGTTCCTCTGGGTCCCACAGAGCCATCAGGACCTGCCAGTGTCCAGCAGTCTGGGTAAATGATCCGTGTGGTCTCCGTGTCTGAGTTCCAGACCTTGCAGTTCACACCTGCACTGTGGAAGGGCATGGGGTGCTCTCTGGTATCTGACACACTCTCTGCTGAGACTCTGAGCCAGATACTTCTTCATCTTTTGCTCTGTTTCACTACAAACTCAGACTAACTAGTCTCATTTTTTCCATGCTGGTCAGCATCCCTCTGATAAGGAGAAGCAACACTCAGCAGTTACTGACTATTACTCTTAAGTATGGAAGAAACTGTTTAAATTCCCTTTGACAGCACAGTTTGATTTAGATGTTCAGTGACTTGAAGTTTTCTCCCATCATCACAGTGTTTAATAAAATGTGAATCTCCAGTCATGCTGCAGGGCACAGGGAAGTGGCAAGTTGTGCAGCAGAGGTGTAACCAGGCCTGGTGTTTGCTGGAGCAAGTGGGGGCGGGGGGAGAAGGGGAGAGAAAGGTGTTGGAGAGCATCTCGATTCCCTTTTGGATTATTCTGACGTCTCCCCCCGGCACGGCCTCGGTGTCTGCGCTGGGTACCAGGGGCTGGTGTGAACACTGGATGGCTGCACAGCTGCAGGCAAGCGGGGAACAATCCTGGTCCCCAGCTGCCTTGCAGCTCTTACCTTTTCTTCTTCATTCAGGCAGCAAAGTGCCAGGCTCTGTGTCTGCCTGGCTGGTCCCAGGGCCCCCCACAGTGCTGGGCACCTCTGGGGCAGCCGGGGCTGCGATGCCCTTTGGGAACACCGAGCCACACTCCTGCTGTGCAGCAGCAGCTCTGATCCAGTGCAGTCACTGGTGTGTGCCGTGGGCCAGGCCATGGGAAGCCCAGCCAGGCTGCAAGTGGTGGAAGAGGCACCCACTGCTCAACGGCTGCAGTGTCTGGGGCCTTGTGTCCCGCGAGCCTGGCACAGCCGGTGACGCTCCACCCGCTCTTGGTGGGCAGCCAGCAATGGGCTGGCACGGATCAGAGGGGAGACAGTCCAGCTGCAAGCTCCTGAAATCTTCCAAAATGCTTTTCACAGCCCCTTCGCGGGTGCAGAGTAGAAGCTGGGAGTCTGGAGGGTTGGTATCAGAGAGCTGTGAGATCTGTGCTCTGCATGGACTCAGGACATTGCCCATGGAGAACACAGTATGTTACCGGGTACAAGAGATCAGAATGGACAGACTGTCCCTGGAAACCTCAGTCTGTACATCTCCTGTTAGGGAGGATCTGTGGGGGAGTCACTAATCCCAGCAGGATAACTCCTCTGCTGTCCTCTGTCAGGTGGAGCCGATGTGTCTGTGCATCTCTGCAGGTCCTGGGGCTGCTTGGGCAACCACCAGGGCTTCAGGTACCAGTACTGCTTCCCAGAAAGCCACTGCTTAGTGGCAGGGGAGGACAGACATCTTGTGTGCTCAGTGAGGATCTCTGTGGATACTTCATCTGGGCACACATCCCTTCCCTTCTCTGGGATCTCTGAGAGACAGCTCTGTGTTGATTTACCCCAATTTTATCACTGCTCCATCTCTTCCTCAGGTTTCCTGCAGGAGGGTGTTATGATCTTTTTCTGAGAGCACCTCACACCATGGCTGAGAATCAGGTACGCTTTAGGCCCTGCCCAAAAGGAGTGTTTTGCACCACTGCTCATAAATGGAGGTGTGCTGCAACCCCAGCCCAGCTGATTGTTATTCCTGGTGATTAGCTAATTGCTTCCAATTGCCAAAAACAGTCATTGAATTCTGAATTCTGAATTCTGTAATTTCTGTGTCACTCGGGGAGAAGGGGCAGGTGTGGGAGGGCAAGTTGTGTTTGCCAGGCTGAAAAGGACAAATGGTGCTGCAGCGACGCACTCAAATCATCCCACAGTTCATTTCTGCTGTTTGTATTGAACCAAGAGCAACATCCAGGGGAAGAAGGCAGCAGAATTTCCCTCTGACTAATGCTGCTGGATTGTGCAGGGCTGTGGGGGAACTGCCAGCCAGAGAAACCATCAGGAGGGGAAAGGAAATGGAAAGGGAATCTAATTATCCATCTGCAAAGACAGAGGCTGGTCCCGACGCAGGGCCCAGCCCTGGGCAGACTGGTGTGGGCAGTGACGTTTGCACGGGCTGTTTTTATGGTGAGGCTGGGAAGCGGCTCCCGAGGGTCCCCTCTGGGATGGCAGATGGTCCAGCACATCCCGGGGAGTCGCGTGAGACTGGAAGCCACAGGGCTGCTTTTGCTGGGAACGCTGCCCCGTGCTGGGCTGGGAGGGACAGCGCCCTGCAGCACGGACAGGGCTGTGCCTGCAGCACGGACAGAGCTGTGCCTGCAGCACGGACAGAGCTGTGCCTGCAGCTGGGTCCGGCTGTGCCTGCAGCACGGACAGAGCTGTGCCTGCAGCACGGACAGGGCTGTGCCTGCAGCACGGACAGAGCTGTGCCTGCAGCACGGACAGGGCTGTGCAGAGAGGAGGGTTTGTGCCTGGCTCCCTCTCAGCAGGCTCGTCTTGGTCAGGGGGCTGGTGCCACAAGCCCAAGGCTGGGGAAGGAAGGTGGAGGTCCCCGTGTGGCTCTGCCAGCTCAGCGCAGGGGACTGTGCCTCGTGTTCCTCGGTGGGACTGCGCTGGGCCAGCCCAGCAGGGAGGGACGGTGGGAGGCTGGAGCCTGGGGGTCTGAGCACTGAAGGGAGACCTACAGGAGACGCCCTGGGAAGGAGAAGGGGCCTCTACCTCCTTGTCTGCAGAGCTTTTTGGGGTTATTGCTCACACGAGCTAAAGCCAGCTTTCTTCTCTTTGGGTGCTTCCCAAGGAGTGAAGGTTGCTTTAGAGAGCTCCTTTTTCCCCTTAACTAATGGAATTAAAAATTATTTGGTGAGTTAAGAGTAGGCTTATTCTCCTCTCTTGTGGGCATCAGCTACTCCTAAAGTTATGTTAATTGTAGCTGGGAGATCCAGATAGAGGTTGGGAGCCATCCCAAGACAGTTTGCTTTCATTCTCCCAGTACTGTTTTCAGGAGCCTGCTGGGTTAAGAAAGACCTTGCAGACCTGGGAGTATCAGTGAGATGGGTGAACTGGGGATGAACCAGAAGCATCCCTGCTTGAGTGAAGCATACCTTTTCCCGTCTTACTTGTCCCCTGCCTTGCTCCCCATGGTCAGTGCTCAGTGTGCTGTTTGCAGGGGTGGTGCCGCAGCCTGGATTGTCTTCCCCGGTGCTGCCTTTGGGTTCACTCCCGCTGGCCCAGGCGGGAGTGTCTCCCATGCTCAGAGGCCGGGATGTCCTCTCCGGGTCAGGATTCAGCCTCTGGGGTAGACAGGCCCGATCCTGCATCCCTTACTCACGTGAGCAGTCGTCTCTATTTCAAAGGGACTACTCGGTGAGTAAGGATCACAGGATTGGGACCACTACCTGTAACTTAAACTGGACCTTCTGTAGGATCCTGTCCCCAGCCTTTTCCTGTTCATGTATGTTAACATGCGTCAAGAGCTTCCAAAACTGCTGGTGCTCTTGTCATTTGGATGGAGAACCTGAGAGCTGGAAGAAGCAGTGCTCTTGCACTTCAGAGGATAAATCACCATTATCTTCCATCCTCTCCTACCAAACAGCTCCAAGCCCCACCAGCTTCTGTGCCACAGAGCAACGTGTACCTGTTTGTCTCCCACGTGTTGCTGTTCCTGGCTTCCCAGGGCTGGCAGGGCTCTCCTCTCTCTGGTTTTCCCAGCTGTAGCTTTGAGATGAGAGCCTGGGATTCTGTTTAAGCCTGATTTGTGCTGCAGAGCTGGAGAATGAAGCAGGGGGAGAGATGAGCAGTGGTAGTGCTGAGACTGCCGCAGACCTTCCTGCGCCACTTGGTTTCTCCTCCTGTCTGAAGAGGCTGAATTTGGAAACCTCTGCCCTGTGCTAAGGTTCTGAATGCATTCGCAATCGGAGGTGTGACCCTGTGCGAGGTGGAAGCAACGAGGGAGGCGGGTTTGAGCCGCACGAGGATTTCTGCGTGGCCCTGGCCGGGGAAGGGCTCGGACACGGCCCTGCCGCGGGCCGGCTTCTCCCTCGCGTGGAACGAGCCGGTACCGCAGCGGCTCCTCCGGGGAGGGGACACAGCGAGCGGGCTGTGCCAGAGATCCAGCCACCTCCACGGCTGCCCGGTTCGTTACACCCTGCAGGTTGTCCGAGATGAGGAGCTGAGGGCAGGGAGTGCTGTGAACTCGCTCCAGAGCGAGTCACGAGTTTAAACAAGCAGGAGGCAATTTATGGTCGTTGGTCCTTTTTGAGAGCTGGAAGTGGAAGCATGGCATGAGTCACGCTGTGCTTCTTGGGAAGCATGAGGCACTTCAAGTGGAAGCAGGGAGCACAAATACCTTTGGAATGGAATTTGATAGATTTCTGGAGGGATTAGGTGACAAAACAGCAGTGATCCTTGAGCAGAAATTAAAGCTTGACCTGTGGGGTAGGTAAAAGAAAAGACAAGATCTGGTTGCTGTGTGGATTGTGCTTGTGGCACTGAATGTACAGGGTATTAATCCTGTGCTTTGGGATTTCTTCACCTCTGGCCTGGTATCTTGCTTTTCCTTGAGCATCAAAGAATGAAGCCTGGCTAAAGTGTCAGGGCTCTGATGCTCCCAGTAGCGACTCACATGGAGCCTTGCTTGCAAGTTCAAGGTTAAATTAATCATCAGAGTTTAGATCAGCAAGGCATTTCCCCTTTGATCAGGTCAGCAGGAGCCTCAGGGTGAGTGTGCAGCTCTGCTGGTGATGGAGCAGCAGAGTTCAGGCTGTGATGCCCATGAGACTCATCCGTCTGAAGTCAGCACTGACTTTCCATGTAGCAGGAGAGGAGGCAGCAGGAGAAGAAGGTGGGAACTGAGTCCTGAAGGTTCCCAACTCTGCACCTGCAAGGAGGATACCTGCAGTTCCTCAGCCTCCATCACCCTGGTCCAAGCTGGGAGTGGTTTTACTGCCTGCTGCTGCTCCTGTTCAACTTGACCAAACAGCTCCTCTGGAACTGCCCTTCCCGTCATCCTAGAAAACAGCCAGGAAGAAAATTTCCCTTCTGTGGGGAATTCTGAAAATAGCTTTGTCTGCTTCAGAGGAAAAAACATAAATGCTGTTATTACGTGGCTCTGCTGACCCTGCCAAGCCATGGATGTGCCATTTCACAGCTCTCCTGCTCAGCCAGCCTGGCTGGGTGCATCCCTGGGGGGCCCCTGGTCCTGTCCCCGGCTCTGTGCTGCTCAAGAGCATCTGTCTGGATCAGGCTGAAGATTTTTCCTTCTGTGACACGCTCCTGGTTGTTCACCGAGGATGGAGCCTGAGCACTGCAGCCCCTGGGCCACAGCATATCTGCCAGAAACCAGCTTCCCTGTGGGTGGGGGAACCTCTCTCTGCTGTCACAGTTTGACAAAGAAGAGCTGGTCCATGAGGTAGGATGATGCACCCCAAGCCTGTGTTGCCCTTGCTGTTTGACAGGTTGGGGCCAGGCCAAGCTCTGCTCTGACAGTCAGAAGCCTGGATTCTGCAGCCCACTTCACCCCTGAGTGCTGCTGCTAACACCTGCCTGGAGAGGAGTTTAGAGGTGCCAGTGCAAGAAAACATTGTAGGTTTTGCTCCAGATATTGAAAGGGCAAAGATTTTCATTGCTGAGCTCTGCTTCACACCACACATGAAAGGTCCTGTGTGCTGTTTTTCCTGTCTTGAGGATGTCATACATCAGATTTCTTGTTGGAGGAGCAGGCCAGGGTTTCACTGGGCATTTCCAGGGGCTGGGTGGAAAGAGAGTGTGATCAGGACAGGGGCAAAACAAGAGTGGCTCATCTTTCTTTGGGAAGTTTGCACAGACCAGCCTGAGCCAACAGCTCTGGGTGTGTCATGGGGCACATCTGAGGGACATGAATGAGTCTGTCATTTATGGTTTGGTGACTCTGAGGAGGCAAGATGAGCATCTCTAGGAGGGACAGAAGAAGCTGAGTCTGGGACTGTCCTTCATCATTTTGGAAGCCATTGCATTGGCTGCTCAGCCTTAAGATGCTCTCTGTAGCCCAGACCTACTCTTCTGAGTTTCTTTTCCTAATCTGCTCTCTGAGTTCCCAGGCATGGCCTTCTGACTGGAATTCCTCCCTGACTGCCCGTCCTGAGAGCATGTATGATGTGTGAGAGCTTAAGGCACTCAGGAGACAGTAGTTCCTTGTGCCTCTGCGCTGTCAGCACAGCTCCTGGGGCTGTGAACAACACTGTGGTTTTGTCGCAACTAAATCATTGTTGACTTCATCTGTGATCCCAGCTCAGAGGAATGCTCTGATTTGGTGCAGTGGGCTCGTGGGGACACAGCACATCTCCATGTGCACTTAGAAGATACTTGTGGTTGGTGGCCGTGTGGCCTGTGGCCCTCAGACAAGGCTTTTCCAAGCCATGAAATTCATGGGGGTTAGGGAAGGTTTGCCTGCAGCTATTGTGGTTTATGGTGTAGAAGGACTGGTGTGAAACCTCCTGTTATCTCACGTAAGATGCATCTCTGGTGAGCCACAAGCCCCTGCTCTTGGTGCCCAGTGCAGGCAGCGTGGTACTGTCACCGCTCCTCGCTCCCGGGCAAGCTGCAGACCCCAAGGTGAGTCCTCTGCCAGGAGAGCAGGGATTACCTGTTGTGAACCTAGGAGGAAAACAGGTGTCGTGAGCATGGCTTGACCTACTGGGCTGGGAGACCCGTGCAGGGTTGTCAGCTCCCTGAAGAAAGGAGCAACACTGCAGAGCAGGGGCTGAGCTGCTGAACGGGGCCGTGTTCTGAGCAGTGGCAATTCCTGCCACTCCTGGATCTCAGTCCAGGCCTTCTGCTTCACTGCTACGTGCAGAAACAATTGGGAGCAAAACCCAGTGGGTGTAATTTAAGGATACTGCTGGCAGAGCAGGGTGGTTTGGAGAAGGGCTTCGTGCATGTGATATGACAGCTGCTGTATGGTGGGAGTTTTCCCTCTCTGGAAGTGTTTCCTAGTTCTCCTCCATTTATTTTTCTTAGCCTTTAGGACCTTGAGCCTGTGACGTTGCCTTCCCTCAGCTTGCAGGATGGCAGCACAGGTAAAACACTGGGTTTTTTTCCCTCTTCTTTCCTTTTTTTCAGCATGTGGTATATATCTAAGACCTTTCCACTCTCAGCTGCCTCCAGACTTCAGGCCACTGGACCTTGTATGACTCAGTACGTTGTAGCAGAACCTGGTGCCAGCCAGACTTGGGGACGTGGTGGAGACAGCGGGTTGTGGCCCCAGGGTGACCAGTGCAGGCCCTGCAAGTCAGGTGCTCTGTGGAGCCACTGCCAGAGACCTGCAGTTCCCAGAGCAGCAGTGGGAGCTCTGGGAGCAGGGCAGGAGTACGGCTGAATGTGTCCTTCCCATTGGTGAGCAGAAACTTGCTCAGGAAGCTGTGTGGCAAGGGACAGGTTCCTCCAGCACCACCAGTGCCGTCATCTCCTGTCACTTCATTATACATGCTGTGGTATTACCCCCCAGTTGGTTTCTATGGCTGCACAGAAAGGTGGAAAGCTGATCTTATAGGTAGGTTCAGAAACCAGACTTGAAGTTTAAATTAATTCTGTGGTGTGCTGGGTTTGTCTGCTTAACAAACACGCAGATACTTCCTTGTTCTGAAATGTCTTCAAAGGTTAGGTGGTTGTAAGGTCCAGAATACATCCAATTTGCTATTCCAATTGGATTCAGAGATGAGGCTGCAATAGAGTCTGGATAACAGATGAACCTGCACTGTGTGGAAGCAGATCCCCATCAACCAAGACTAGGATCTGGGGACTGCATTTGGGCCCTCCTTTTTGGGAGCTTTCCGGACCGCTGAGACCTTCACTCACACAGCCATAATCGGCATATTTTGGTGAGAGCAGGTTTCCTCCTGCGAACCTTTGTCTCGGCTGCGTCAGGCAGGATCCCTACTGCAATCCCGCGGCTGAACGAGCCCATCTGTCAGGCGGAGCCGGGCTCTGGCAGGGACAGCATCCGGCCCGTGCGCGGCCCCTCCGCGGGACACTGCGGCGACATCGGCCCGGCCGCGCTGGCCTTTGTCCTGTCCTCCCGCAGGCTCCTCCCGCGGCACAGGCGGAGGCAGGAAATCCCGGGCAGCTGCCTGGGAGCCTTCCCCCGCCGCTCCTCGCCTCTCCGCCTCGCCTCGGCTCCGCGGCCGAGCCAGCCCCGCGTGTGTGCGCGCGTGGGCGGGGGGGCTGCCGCATGGATTTGGCGAGGGCTGGCAGGGAACACATGGGTTGGGGTGCTGCGGCTGGCCCGCGGTGGCTGTCCGTCCGTCCCGCCGGCCGCGCTCATGGACGCGATCATCCTGCAGGAGCGGCTGGTGGAGCGGCTGCTGTCGCCGCGGCCGCAGGCACCGCGGAGCCACCCGGGCCGGCTGAAGGTACGGGGTATTTATAGCGCTGCGCGACCCGGGGAGCGCGGGACACGGGGGGAGGATGGTGCCCGAGCAGGCGTGTGCGGCACAAGATGAGCCCTGCGAGGAGCAGAGGAGCGGCAAGGCGCTGGTAAGGGAGGGATGGCGGGGACGGGAGGCAGGGGAGCAGCCCCCGGGAGCGGGGCCGAGCGGCGCAGCCGGAGATGTGCGACATTTTGGTTATTTGGTGCAGCGATTCCCTCCGCGAATGGCGTTTGTGCGCTGGGGGGGCTCGGGGCGGGAGGCAGCGCCGTGTGCCCACACGCAGTCTGGTTTGTGTTAATTAACAGCGTGTTAATGCCGTGCTTTGCTGGCCCGCGTTCCTTCTCTGCAGCGAGTGCTGGTGGGCGAGTGGTTGCCGAGGCTGCTCAGCCCCAGGCCCGAGGCGCAGATGTCCGCGGCAGATGCCCGGGGGCTGTTGGTGGCTCTGCGCGGTGAAAGGACGCGGAGGGTCTGGGTCTGGCTCCCTCCGGGCTGGGCTGGGCTGGCTCGGATGTGGGGCCGTGCCTGGCCGGGGGAGCGGCTGCAGGAAGGGCCCGGCAGGAGCTGGAAGGTTGTGCTGCAGGCTGGGACAGCGGCAGGCCCCTTCCCCCTGCAGAAGCGGAGCCAGAAGCAGCAGGATCCTAGCACAGCTCCATCATTTCTGGCGTTTGCTCCAGACCTTGATAGAGGCTATTCTTCAGATTCGTTGTGGTCCCATCGTGTTTAATTTTAGCCCTTTTAAATATACCCAGCAAGGCCCCATTTATCCCCTGGCTGAATGGAGAAGTCACATGAGTCCTGGGTTGTTTTAAAAAGCATCTCCACCACAGAGGCGAGGAGGGGATTGGGAAGGACAGGAGTGATGGAGGCTGTGCAGTGTGCTCTGCCTTGGAGCTACAGACAGCACTGCCAACACCTCGATACCGGGATAGCTTCTCCAACAAACCCACCCGGGCTTTGTTGCTTGGCTTGAGCTCCCAGGGAGAGCACTGCCTGCCAGGCAGCCCTGGCCACCTCGCCGGGTATTGGGGGATGTGAGGATGTGACATGTTGCTGTCATGTCCTCAAACCAGGATGTGTGCTGAGGGAGAGCACGGGTGTGGTTTGCTTGGCCTTGGGTACTTTGATTTGAGACAGAGTCCCAAAGATTGGCCACTGCTCTCGGTGGCTTCTGCTGTGGTACATGGGGCACGTTTCCAGGCACGGGGGAGCGGGATGCCAGCAGGAACAAAGGCAGCTCCATGGAGCTGGCAGTGGGGAGAGGGGCTCCTTGTGCCAGAGTGCTGCTGGCTCGGCTGGCCGGGCCCTTTCCCGACAGCTGGAGCTGGAAGGGAAGCGTGGTGCTGTGACCAGCTGTCCTGGCTTCTGTCAGTGTGAGGGGAGCTGGCTTGGGAGGGTTGAGAGCACGCAGAGGGGGCAGTGATGCCTCCAGAACTCCCTCAGTCCAGGTCTCTCATCTGATTAATGGGGTTTAGCTTTTCACAACCCAGAAAGCCTCCTGCCTCCTTCAGTAGTCCTCCCAGGCCTCTACATTCTCTTCAGTGCTCTCCGTCCCGTGCACGGTTGCACTGCATATACTGCCCTTGTTGGGTCTGACAGAGGTAGTGAGTGGTGTAGAGCTTTGAGCAAGGCACACACTGGGCTCAGGAGGCTCCCTGGGCTCCTTAAGTGCTTTGTTGATGCTGGCACACTGGCAGAGACAGTGGCACGTGCCTGAACACGGCTGGGATAGGAGCACACATCGGGTGAGGAACCGTGGATCAAGGCTGGCCATGGTGCAGGGACCACACTGCTGTCCATGAGAGAGGGCTGTTGTAAGAAGGGGATCCCTCCTCAAGTTCCCCCTGGATCTCTTGCCTTTGCCCTTGGCAGACACGCTGGCCATCAGCCCCAGCAGGGCTCTGCAGTGCACCCATGGCTGCTCTGAGGGAGACTTGGCTGAGGACAGGGCTTTTCCCCTTGCAGCTCTGGCTGGCTCCCACAGTGAGGGGAGCTCTTCTCTTGGTGTTGGGCTCAGCACTGACCTTCCTTTCTGTGAGGGGAATGACTGTGTGAGTCAAGGGTGAAGGGCAGTGTCCTCCACCAGCTGGGATTTGCTCATGTGGAATGTGGTGATTCCTCCAAGCTGTGGGGAGGCACCCAGAGGAATGGTAAATCCATGTTGTCTTGGTTGGGCTGAACAGAAATGAGAGATCAGGTTCAGCCAGTTACACCTGGCAGAAGTAAATGGAGTTGCCCCAGAGTCTCCATTGCCAGCCCTTAGTCATCCAGGTTAAAACCCAGAGAAAAGAGGAGAAACACACCCTGCACCTCGGCTCTGGTTTTATTAGCACAGGACTAGTACTATTTCACGTGTCAGGTCGCTAGAGAGAGCAGGTGATCATCGTCTTTCCAAAGTCTGGTAAAGGTCAGGGCAGGAGAAGCACAAAGGGAAGTATGTTGTATATCTGTGGTGCTTGCTGGGAAACACTGGACCTTCCAGTGTGAGGTGGGGGCTGTTCATGTCCCCTTTGGTTGTGTTGGTGGATGTGTTCACTGGGAAGCAAAGCAGCTGGGACACAGCCCTGGCACCAAGGGACACAGGCTGGAAGCAGCCTCTTCTTTCTTGTTTTTGGGACCTTGCCATTATCATGTTTCTTGCTCTGCTTTGCACACCTTGTGTTTGCCCTTTGCTGAGCCGTTTGGGTGGCAGTTCACAGTGTCCCCCAGGCAGGTGTTGCTTTGCTACGTGCAGCTCATCACCCTCCTCACCCCAGGGTCTCACTGCTGCTCCCTGCACTGCTGCTTGGGGATGTCCCTGCCCTTCAGCTCAGCCATTCCAGCTGCCAGAGCACTTGGGGCACTCTGTAATTCTCCCCCATTCTCTCTAACTGCATTTTCTCTGTCCCTTCCTGCCTTCTGCACTGTGTGCTGGTGAAACAGCATTGCTTCAGCTATGTCAGCAAGGGAGGGAGGGGAGGGAGACCAGAGCCCACAGTCACTGCTTGTCAGGGTAGAATGACCAAGTGTCAGACCCAAACCAAACCTGCTCAGGAGTGGCACTGTCCACTTGCAGTGTGGAAATAAAGGCAAGTCAGCACTGCCCTGAGCCCAGCACACTGGACTGTACTTTGTGGGTTTTTTCAGTGTGTGGCCCAGGAATATAGTTAAGCTTAGGAACAGAGGCCTTCCCTGCTGTGCCTGGAGGACAGGTGAGGACAGTCCCATTGGAGGCATCCGTGGCCGAGTGGGAGCTGGGACTGGTTTGAGGAACTCCTGGCTCCGTGGATTTTTCTGTGGTGTGGATCCCAGGGGTATGATTATTTTCAGTAATGTTGAAAAGTCTGTCGTGTCTCTAGCATTTGTGAATGGCTTAGTGTGCTTGTACAGAGCATGTGCCAGGCTTGTGGGGTGGCTTTGGGTCTGTGCTGTGAGAGAGCACTCAATGACAGCATCTGGGGGTGGTTGGGCAGTAGGTAACACTCCTATAGTACTAAATGGAATACCCTCACCAAAAGCATCTCAGATGTGTTATCAATATTTCCACATCTTCCCGCTTCCCATGCTCCTTGAACTTCAGTCTCTTCAGAAATAACACAAGAGATTATTCAGGATTTCCTCTTACTCAGCCAGGAGTGGCTGTGACACAGCAAGAAATAATCCCCTCTCAGGTCAAGCAGAAGCTGAGCCACTGCACTCTCCTTTAGACACAGCTCAGAACAGCACAAGCCCCGGGGAGCTAATTACAGAGCTCTCCATCATGTACCTCATGTGCCTCTGGAGGGAGGGATGTAGAAAGGACCTGGGGAGAGGTGGCATTTGGTGACCCTGCTGTGAAGGGTGCCCTCGACTGTGCAGGAGAAGCAAGCAGAGGAAGTAAGGTGTGTCAGCAGCAGCCCCAGATGTGCTCTCTCCTGGGAATGGTGGGATGTGCCTTTCCCTTGTGCTCTCTATGCTGGGAAGCTGATCTGAGCAGGGCTGTGGCTGGGAGGGGTGTCCCCCTGCCCCCCCTGTGGGAAGGGCAGAGTCCCCGAGCCCAGAGGAGGTGTGTGCCCGCACTGCAGCCAGGGCAGGGACTGGCCTCTCCTCTGGCCCCTGGCTCTGCCCCAGTCCCCCCCCGTGGTCGAGCAGAAGGGGTGCACACCCTGACCTGCTGCCATGCCCTCTGCCCCGCAGGACCATGAGAAGCAGTACGTGGGCTTTGCCACTCTGCCCAACCAGGTCCACCGGAAATCCGTGAAGAAGGGTTTCGACTTCACCCTGATGGTTGCAGGTGAGGCTGCCCATGGGCAGAGGGGGCTGGGTACGTGGAGGGAACCAGCTCTCCTCACTCCCCTTAGGTGCTCCCATAGTGCCTGAGTCCTCCCCTCACTCCGTTCTGGTCCTTGTCTCAGGCCTTGCTTTCCTCCCCAGGCTGTGGCAGTTCCCCCAGGAGGAACAGGCCCCTCCTGACCCCTCACAACCCAATCAAGCAAGCTTCTCTGCCAACAGGGACTGCTCTGGGTGGGGAAGGCAGGGCCGGACAGGGACCAAGGGAAAGGAAAGAGAGAGAGGGTGGGGGAGCTGGGAGATCACATTTGTACAAGGATTGAGACATCTTGCAGCAAAAGTCCTCCCACTGCTGGAAAAATGTAATGCCAATAAATAGCTCCTGACAGCTCGTCTCTCTCACTTCCTCTGGCTCGGGATTCAAAGCCTCATTCAGAGTTTCATTTGTAAGTCAATTAGAGGGTCATGTTGCTTGCTTTTTCCTCCTCCTCTTTGCGCTCTGTCAATTAGGAGAGTCGGGTCTGGGCAAATCCACGCTGGTGAATAGCCTGTTCCTGACAGACCTCTACAAAGACAGAAAGCTCCTCAATGCAGAGGGTAAGCTGGGGACAGAGAGGGGTGAATGGGACTGTCTTAAGGACTAGTACTTTAGTTCCTTGCTTCAGAAGCAGCTACAGGCTCTGGATCCCAGCCCTCTTGTTTGTGCTATTCCAGCAAAAAGGGTTTGGCTGTAGGCCTCTTCTATCCTATGAAGGGAAGATGAGGCTGCAAAGTAGCACTAACCCTTTGGGTTGAGATGTTGAGATTTGTCTTTAGTTCTTGGGTGCTGGAGAGTGGTAGGGATTCCCCTTCCCCAGTGACTGGACCAGATGTTCAGAACAGCTGGGCTGCAGGCACTTAGAGGTCTGGGTATCTTCTTGGAGTCTGCCTGCCTGCTGCTGGCCTCCCACAGTACCACTCCCTTGAGGCTCCTTAGAGGATGATTGGGGTTTTTTGAGACCCATGTTAGTCCCTGTGCTCAGTGATAAGGAGGGAGTGGGCTTGTTCTGGCTGTGAGAGGGGATCCCCAGTGTTGCTGCCTGGCTTTGACTCACGTGTTCCTGTTCAAAGAGAGAATCAATCAAACAGTGGAAATCGTCAAGCACACGGTGGACATTGAGGAGAAGGGTGTAAAACTGAAGCTGACCATCGTGGACACGCCAGGCTTTGGAGATGCTGTTAACAACACTGAGTGGTGAGCAGGGCACTGCTGCCTTCCTTCTAGTCCTTGGCTTCAGAGTCTCTAGGAGACACTGATCTGTTGAACTCATGGTTTTGTTTGGATTGAATTGCCCTTCCCAGCTGGAAGCCCATCACTGACTACATTGACCAGCAGTTTGAGCAGTATTTCCGTGATGAGAGTGGCCTGAACCGGAAGAACATCCAGGACAACCGCGTGCACTGCTGCCTCTACTTCATCTCTCCCTTCGGGCATGGGTGAGAGCCCACACTCCAGGCCTGGAGGGTGACTCAGTCCAGAGGGAAGACCCTTGTGCCCCAGGATTGCCCTGCAGCAGCTTGTCCACTGGCAGGGCTGTTGGCACAGGAGAAGAGCTGTCTGGATGCTCCCCCTCGGCCGAGCATCACACCACTCCCCCTCGCTGGCATGACAGGCTGCCTGTGATCAGGCAGAGCAGATCTCCCTCGGGCCTTACAGCCTGTTCTGGAAATCAGAAGAAACAATGCCACACAGACCTGTGTGTTCCTATCTGGCTGAGCCTGAGTGATGCATAGGAAAGGGAGTTTTAAGCTGCCCTGGGTCCCTGCCCCGTGCTGGCTCACGTGTCAGCCTCGCCTGCAGCAGCCAGAGGGGCTGTGCTGGCTGCCCGTGGCACAGGACAGCTGGAGTGAGACCCCAGGCTGTGGCCTGGGCAGTGTTTGGCCTTCAAGGGAGCCAATACCCAGCCTGTGTCTCTGTGAGATGTTCAGCAGCTAAAACTGGAGACAGCTTTCCAAGGTACAGCCCTGGCTGAGGCTGTCCCAGTGCTGCTGCAGCCCTTGTGTCACTGCTGTCCTTTGTGCTGGGGGGTGAGAGAGGCTGGAGGGGGAGCTGCCCAGTGTGTCCTTCCTAACTGTGTCTCTCCTCATCCCTGCTGCAGGCTGAGGCCTGTGGATGTTGAGTTCATGAAGGCTCTGCACGAGAAGGTCAACATTGTGCCCCTGATTGCCAAAGCTGACTGCCTGATCCCCTCCGAGATCCGGAAGCTAAAGGAGAGGGTGAGATGCTCTTTCTCTACAGGGTGTATCCAGTGGGCTGAGGAGGGAGGGGAGATAGATATCTATATATAGCTTGTTTGTGTGTATAGGTACATATATGCACAGACAGTGCCTGCACATGTAGCTGCAGCAGTGCTCTGTTGTGAGAAGGGAGGTGGTGTCAGCAGAGGCCAACTCTAGAAGAAACATCAAATCCTTTTGCCATCCGTAGGCTGTAACAAATCCATGGTAGCACAAACAGAATAAACCCAGGATTGTTCACTTCTAAATCCTTTTGGTTTTGTCTTGCCTGGACACAGATCCGGGAGGAGATTGACAAATTTGGCATTAAAGTGTACCAGTTTCCCGAGTGTGACTCCGATGAAGATGAAGAGTTCAAGCAGCAAGACAGAGAGCTGAAGGTAAGGAACCTGCTCAGCAGAGGACTGGGAAGTCAGGCTCCGTGGATATGTGGGTTGCTCCAGAAGGAGCCAGAGCTGCCCTGTGTGTGCCAAAGGCCAGTGCCATGGATACCCAGGGAACAGCCTTGGCTCATATGGGGGGTGGCCTGGAGAAGGTGCTGATGTCCTTGCTGGTGCCATGAAGTCCAGTGTGGCATGAAGACATGGCACTTCTGCTCTCCCTCCAGGCAGTGTCAGTCAGCCTTTCCTCCATCTACCCCAGCCTGTATGTTTAAGATAAAGGCTGGGTTGTGCAGCATTTCTAAGCACCTATGAGTGATGCCATCAGCAAGGAGAGGTTTGCGAGTGAACAGACACCACTGTGACACATAAGTTGCATGGGGGAACACATGATCCTACAGGCATGTCTGGAGGCCCCAGCAGCCCAGTCCTGACCCCCTCCCAGGCCGAGCCAGCCCTGAGTGCAGGGAGTATGGCCTTGTTTCTCCTGTCAGAGGGCGGCAATGGGCTCTGACTGCCTTCTGAGCAGAGAGGAGCACAGCCTGTACCTTCCTGCCTGGACAAGCTCTTGTCCCACATTGTCCCCCTTCCTCGGTGTCCCAGCCTCTTTGCTCTGGCTTCCTTGTAGAAGGATGCAGGCTCCTGCAGAGACACAGCTTCCCCCAGGAGAGCTGAGTCTGGCTGGGAATCAGGCTGCCTGTAGGTCCCAGTGCCTTGAGATTTTCTCTGCCAGCTGAGTGGTGGTGTCCTGCTCGGTGGCACGTGTGGATATCCTTCCCTACCAGCACCTTCCTCCTCCTGCTCCACGGTGCCAGGGCCTGCCCCTGGAGGGGGGTCCGTGGGCAGCAGGGGAGGGCTCAGCGGTGCCTCTGTTCCAGGAGAGTGCTCCCTTCGCCGTCATCGGCAGCAACACCGTGGTGGAGGCCAAGGGCCAGCGAGTCCGGGGACGGCTCTACCCCTGGGGCATTGTGGAAGGTGAGCCTGCAGCCTGGGGGCTGGCACTGTGAGGAGGGAGGCACTTACAACAGGGATGGCAGGGGAGAGCTGCACTGTCTGTGCCACCTTTGGCACGTGGCAGGGGACATGAGACAGAGGCACTGGGACTGGCTCAGGAGGTCTGTTACTGGGAGTGAAGTAATAACCCTGCCACAGAGACTGAAGAAGAGAGGCTCCAGTGTGAATGGAAGAATGCCTGGGCTTTATTATGCGCTAGGATTTGGCTTCTTTTTAAGGGGGGAGCTGTTGCCTGCTTAGTTTCCAGGGAGAAGCCATTGCCTTCAGCCAAACAATGCTAAACCCTCCTGCACTCCTTCCTCTGCTGCCTCTCCTGTAAGGGCTGGAGTTGCTGGGCTGGAGGCTGTGCTGATGCACAATGTGTTTGTCTCCAACTTTCTTCCTTTCTAAAGGGAGAAATTACATAAAGCTCTGGAATGGCTTTTGCTGCTGTTGCTGACTCCCCCGTGCTGGTTTGTTGCTTTTAGGCCTTGCAGCTTTAGATCCCAAAAGCTTGTGTGTGCACTCGTGGCTGGTGGTGCTGGCTGCCCAGCTGCTGGCTCTGGTCCCTTGCTGGCTCCAGAGGGCACTGGGCCTGTTGGGATGCTGGCATTTGGCAGTAGGATCAACTCTGTGACTGCCCGTGCCTGGCACAGCTGGCTTCCCCCAGCCCTGCAGAGAGGTGAAGGAGATCACATGGCAGCACAGCGCTGCCCACAGTGCTGTCTGGAGCCAGGCTCCCCATGGCAGCAGCAGCTCTTTCAGCTCTCCATCCTGCTCTTGGCTTTGCCCCTCAGGGGCTGATTTGGTCTACAGGGGCCTTTTGATAAGTCCTGAATTCTGATGAGACAAGCAATTGCCTCCAGCACCAGCTGTGCTCACTCTGGTCATAACAGCGACATCCCATGTACCTGGGATCCTCTCTCATGCTTAATTAATCCCGTTACCCAGAAAAAGTCCTGGTAGCACAGTGACTTCAGCAGCCTGGCCTCAGCATTGGAACTGCAGAGCATCACGGAGGCTGTGCTGGGCAGTGGAGGGGGAGGGTGGGGGGAGGATGAGGAAGGAGCCCTGGAATGGGGATTTAGTCCAGCCTGGGTGCCAGGGCTTCCTGGAATAAGCTGGTGAGGTGTGAAACACTCTCCCCTGGTTGGTTGTGCAGTGGAGAACCAGGCTCACTGCGACTTCGTGAAGCTGCGGAACATGCTGATCCGGACACACATGCACGACCTGAAGGACGTCACCTGCGACGTCCACTACGAGAACTATCGAGCTCAGTGCATCCAGCAGATGACCAGGTGGGTCCCCACTGCGGTGGGAGGGATGTCTCACAACAGCTCATTGCTCAGAGGGCTGTGGGTCTGCTGGGGACACGCTGGGCTGCAGCACTGGGAGCTAAAGCAGCAAATCCGAGCATGTTTCCCACAGCCTTGAACCTGTGGTGGGAATGCTGCTGAGAACCCATTTTACTGTCTGAGGATTCCCCATGCAGATATTGGGAAACAGGCCTAAAGATTATTTTGGGGAGGTGTTTCTGGCAGTGAATGAAATACATCCAGCCTAATAAAATGGGATAAACCGTGTCTGGTGACTGACAGCTGTGTGCATTGCTGAAGAGGAAGGTGTTCTGCCATCTGCAGTTCTGTCCAAATGACAGCATGACCCTTGGGATGCTGCTGTCTCTCAGACAACAAAGCCCAGGCAATTAGTAAGACAACAGGTCTCCAAAGATTTCTCTGCATTGTCTTCCCATTGCATTTGATTCTCCATGGCTTTAATGACAATGATCAGAAAACAGAAGGGAGAACACAAATGGGTTTCTCATTTGAGACCTCTGTTTTTCCTTCTCCCTTCCATGACTGATATACTGGTGACAGAGTTGAGCTTCAAGCAGGTCTTGGCTGCTCTGTTGAGGCCCAGCCCTGGCTGGGTGTCTGTGCTGCCCCGTGTCAGAGCAGCAGTGGCTGTGCCTCAGCAGGGAGCAGTCCGGGCTGTGCCGACGTGCAGGTTGGCACATCTCTGGACACGCAGCGTATCCCAGTCCTTTTGCATAGCAGACAGGCCTGTTTGTTTGAGCAGTGAGTGCATGGAGTCCCAAAATAACTATGTTAAATGCTAGAGCTGCGTGAGCAGTGTCACAGCTGCTGTTTAGGTGGGCTGTGTGTCTATTAAAAGAAGAGCATGATGCAGAAGCAATTGCTAAGCTTAGGAGGAGCTTCAGCTTGGTACCATTTCTCACGCCATGGTTAGTTCCATGCCAGTGAACAAGTCTCATAAAACCAGAGCAGGGCCCTTTCTGGAGAGTCCTTTTGGGAGCAGACCCCAAGCTCCAGGGCTGGAATTGTCTCAGTGGTGAGGCAGCGGTGACTCCAAGTGGTGAACGCCTGCAAGTGACATCTCGAAGTTCCAATTTCAGCCCAGATGTCAGTGGCTACTGTCATCCCCTCCTCACCTACTGAGAGCTCCTCTGACTTCTGGAAGAAAGTCACCTGCTTTCTCTGTCCCCTGCCTGCACTTGTGTGCACCCCCAGCCCTCACAGCAATGCTGCTATTTCTTGCCTCTCACCTCCTGAATAGGAGGGCAGGCTTTGTTACTAGACCTGCAGCAATCAAACTGTTCCTCTGGTTTTATCTTCCTGGAAAAAAAAGGCTCACGGTGAGCATGTGGTGCAGGAGGGATGCTGCTGGTTTGTGTTGATGCTGCGTGTGTGTGTAGGCACACAAACAGAAGAGCCAAAAGAAGCTGGATAAATTGTCTCTTAATATCTCTGCTCAGCTTGCCAATGCAATTACAAAAGGTGGATGGAAATATCAGCCTCTTCTGTGTTTGCTCTCAATGTAAGCTTGGTGTGGATTTTCTGTTAGCTACCCACACACTTGTATTTTGAAAGCTGTCATTGACTTTGGTCGCATTTTGTATCCAAGTGCATCCCACAGCTTTGGGCTGGATTGCCCCCAGCCCTTCCACCTGGCTGGGTGAATGCTGCTGCATTGCTGGCTGGTCTGCCATGGGCAGTGACAGTGCCTTTGTGGTGACACCAAAGCCAGGCAGCCTGAACCACGACTGACTCTGTTTCTGCCTCTCTCTGTCTCTCCAGCAAGCTGACCCAGGACAACAGGATAGAGAGCCCCATTCCTATCCTGCCTCTGCCAACACCAGACACTGAGACAGAGAAGCTGATCAAGATGAAGGATGAGGAGGTGAGACCCGTTTCTGCCTGTACCCCCCTGGTGCTGGAGCTGGAGTCTCAGGTGTTTCTCCAGGGCTGCCCCATAGAGGCTGTCCTGAGCCTTCCCCCTCCTGCCTCCCCCGTCCTGGGCTCCTGCCTGCAGGGTGGGAAAGCTGCAGCTTCCTGTCAGGGAGATGTGGCCACATTCCACCCCAGGTACAGGTGCCTCTGTGCTCATGCAGGAGTTAATGCTCCCTGAGGGATCCCTGGCCAGCTCCAAGGGCTGCCCCAGTGAGGATCAGCAGGTCCCTTTCTGACTCTCTCCTCTGTCTCCTGCAGTTACGGCGGATGCAAGAGATGCTGCAGAAGATGCAGCAGCAGATGCAGGATCAGTGAGAGGCAGGTACCTGGAGGGCAGAGGGAATCCCCCAGTGACCACAAGACCTGGCAAGAGCTGTGAACATTTAGAAAAGGTTTCCTGTTGTATAGAGACTCGTGGGCAAGAGCTGCACCCGCACCCTCTAATTTATTAGCAGCAATGTTGGCTTTTCGGCCAGCTGGATTGTGGAGGAGGCTGTTCACTTAACAGTTTACTGAAGTGTATTTCTTTCTTTCTTAATATTCTTTTGTTTCTTTTTTTTTCTTTCCTTTTTTTTTTTTTTTAAAGAAACTAGCCTGGTAAGTCTCTAAGGCATCCTAAAAAAAAGAAAAGAAAAAGATCCTCCTTTCCCCTGTACTAATCTCTTGTTTAGGAATGCTCTGGTATTTAAAGTCCTGGTTTCTCTGGTGTACAAACTTAAAGACTCTCTGTGTCAATGCACGTAAATGTTTACTCCCAAGTGAGGTGCTGTGCCCCTGTCCCTGTTGCCCTTGTCTGGGGCCAGCACTGTAAAGGCAGCTGGACCCTCCTGTGAGTGTGACCTGCTCAGATGTCTCAGCCTGGGGACAGCTCTGGCCCACAGAGCTGGGCTGGGGGTTCCTCTGTGCCCTGACCTGCTCGGGAGTACTGATGGTTGCCTGGTTTCCTGTCTAGGTTTTTATGGTTTTTTTGTTTAGTTGGTTGGTTTTGTTCTTCCTATCAAGAAGTTCCAGGATATTTGCACTGAACAGCAAGGGACTGAGTCTCTCAAGGCTGGTTAGAAGAAAACGCTTCTCTGACTCTCAGTTATATCTTTCTGGCAGAGAGGATGAATTGTTTATTCCCTGCAAGGACTTGATGGGAGTGAGCACCTTCACTGCCATGGTTTCCTCCCTTGGCAGGCTGGAGGTGTTGGTAGGTGAACCCCAGGGCCCTGCAGTAGCTGGGTGAGGGTATCTCTTGGTTTAGCTCTGGTCATCCAGCTGCAGTGTGTCTTCAGTGTCTGCTCTGAAAAGCACCGTGGCAGCCAGAGTGCTTGGCCAGGACTGCTTTGGAGTAGAAACTCTAGGGCTGAAACCCAACCCCAAATGCAGACCTGTGTCCTGTCCCCAGGCTTTGCAGAGCACACTGCTGGCTCTGAGCTTCTCCTGGGGGAAGGGGCAGTTTTTGTAGGCTTGTACCCAAGATCTGCAGGCTGCCTGTCCAGGCAGGTGTTCCATCAGTGTGGCAGGAGCAGGAGTGTCACTGCCTGGGGTTCAGCACAGCCCACCAGACTTGGCACTTGCTCCCCTGCCCTTCCCCTGGGACTCAGCCCTTCTCCCCCAAGGCTCTTCCTGTCTTAATGCTGGGAAGGCTGGTGGATCTGCTGGGCAGAGATAAGAGCACTCTTTGAGCAGCAGCTCCTGTCTTGTTCTTGCTTCCTGCAGTATTTTTAACTCTAGTCCAGCCAGAGCAGAGCCCTGGAGTGTGATGTGCCTGACAGGGCAGGGCTCAGCAGCAACACTGCCACGCTCACAGGAATCAGGGCTGTTGAGGAGAGACACTTGGCTCTTCTCTCTGACTCCAGGGAGTGCTCCCATGGGCTGGACCCTTCTGCTCCTTGGCTGATTCCTCTCTCCCCTTTCCCCTTTTGTATCTGCTCCTCCATCTCTGGATCTCCCCAGTAGATCTCCCTGGGTAGGAAGCACGGTGTTGGCCAGGAATAGCCAGGCCCTAAATTCTGTTCTTAGGCACTGCATTTGTCTGATTCCTCCATGGGGCTTTAGAGTCCTGGTCAGGGCTTGTTGAGGTGGTGAGTAGGTTGGCTGGTTCCAGTTATTCACTGTACAGAGCCTCTGCTTAGCCATGGGCTGTAGGGGCAGGGGACAGACCCTGGCACCCTGTGGAAGGACAGAGTGAGGATGGAAGCCCTTTGGCAGAACTGTGCAACCTGGGCAAGAGCAGTGTCTAACAATGTTGGTTTTTTCATTCTCCTCTATTTTGGGCTCAAAAGTGGCAGTGCCAGCCTAGGAGAGCAGAAGGATTCAGCTTGGCTTCAATAACATGCAGGACCAAGGTGCCTAAGGAGGAAACAAACTGTTCTTTGTGCAATGTGCTTACTTGAGCAGTGGAGTGGCTGGAAACCTTCCTCCCAGCTTTTCTGGAGCTGATTTGCTTCCAGCCAAAGCTGCAGGTCTGCTGAGTTCTCAGCTTTCTGTGCTAGTGTAACAGGGAACACCTTGAAGTACCTGTCCCCTCTTTTCTTGCACTAGTCTTGTTAGTGAGGAGGATGTTCTGTTGCAAATGAGCCCTGTCCAGCTGGAGATGTTCCTCCTTCAAACAGATTTATTCCTAGAAGATAAAGGAGACTTTTTCCCTTTAGCAAGGACATAGAACAGCTGCCAGCTCTTATGCTGGGCTGTGCAGAGAGGTGCTGTGTGCTGGTGAGAGCACAGGTACACTGGTCACAGGCAGGCAGGGTTGCTGAGGGTGGATCTGCCCCTGTCCCTCTGGGTGAGGAAGTCTCCATCAGCTCAGTGCACGTGGCTCCTACATCACGTTGATAGTCACAAGTCTGTCCTCTACAGAGAGCTGAAGTCTTTGGCTACCAGCTGGCAAAGATGGTTCCAGTTGCATTTAGGAAAAAGTACACAGGAGTGAGGCACCAGAGATGGCTTCTACAGAGGGGCAGCAGTACCACTGACATCACATCTCCGTGTGGGAGGCTCCCTACAGAGGGCCACAGTTTGAGGGCTGCTTGGAAAGGGATTAGAGACTGATTTTGGTGGGCGCCAGGGAGGTGCCTGGAAGGTGGCATCTGTTTATGAAAGGGGTACTGTGGCATCAAGTCACCCAGTAAGCAGAGAAGAGACTCCTGAACACGTGTGGCTTGGCTGTTCGGCTCTGGCAGCGAGAAGTGTGGATAGGAAAGTAATTTAACACCTCCCCTCACGCAACCCTCCCCAGCCCCAATGTGATCCCTGCTCCCCAGGCACATTCCCGTGCCTCTGCCCAGCTCTGTCCTGCTGTGTGGGGGCTGCAGGGGTGGTGTCCCACTCTCGGGGTGCCCCAGGCTGCAGTGGGCTCTGGGTCCCCCTCAGCCCTGTGCCCGCCTGGGGATGGAGCCAGGGCATGACATACTCGTGTGCCACTGCTGTGCTGGTCCTGTGCAGTCCCTGCAGCCTCCTGCATGCTCCTCTCCAGGGAGGGATCCCCCTCCTCTTGCTCTGCAATGGCATTCCCTGCTCCTCCTCACAGACTCTGCTGTGCTGTAACGCTGGCTTGCTCCTGCCACACACCTTCCTCACCCCCTGCTCCATTCCTAGGCTCTTTGTTTCCTGTCCATCTCTTGGGTTATTATAATTATATTTTTTTGTAAATTTCTGTTTGAACATTTTGTCATTGTGAACAAAGAAAAATGAAACCTTTTAAAACGTATCCATTTTATTAAATGATTATTGTTATTATTATTAATGTTTACTACCTGAATTGATCAGTGAAATAAATACATTCAAAAAACCAACCTCTTTCTGTTTAATTTTCAGCCCTCTTCAGCAGCATTGGTGATGCATTGTGGGTAGGAGAGAGCAAAACTCACCCTGTTTCTCCTTTTATCTAATTCTGTCAGAACGGGCTCCAGGCAGGACTTCCTGCATGGGATTTCTGGCCTGGTTGTGCCAGAAGCTAGCAAGCTGATCTTGAAGTTCTTCTGTCTTCAGGCTTCCCTTAGGAGTGGTGTCTAACTCAGCACTGGGCAGCTGGGCAGGATCCAGTCCAGGCACTGCAGTTTGTAAGTAGCCAGGGGAGCGTTGCCAGGTCTGTGCTGCCTGCAGAGCACAGTGGGCCTGGCTCTGGGTCAGCTCTGAACACCTGCCTGGGAATAAACGGAGCACCAAAGGCACGAGACGAGGTAGGTCTGCTGAGCAAACCCAACCTGCAGTAGTTGAGCTGCTCCCGAGTGGAAAGTGTGCCCTGCAGGAAAAACTGGGTTGGTTTGTTAGCCTAAGATCTCTTTCCCACTCTGCCTGCCCACCATAGTGGAATGATCTGCCCCAACTTCATAGAAATTTAAAGCTTAATTGTTTTCTTTAGAGCATCAAAAATTTTCCCTAGGGCCAAATCCTGCCATTGTTTTCACCCTCAGTTCTCCTCAGCATGACCACATTCAGGGCATTCATCATTTCTGCTCTGTGTGATGTGCACAGGACAAGGTAACAGAGTTGTGCTCAGTGGGGCAACAGTTTCACAACATAATTCTGGTGGCCTTAGCCTGAGGAGCACAGTGAATGCCTGGTCAGGCTGGGGGCACAAAATTGTCTGTGAAGGGGTGATGGCCATGAGAACACAAGATTCTACCTAAATGTATTTTGACCCTTGGACTTACCTGTTCGAGTATTTGTGTAATGCAGCTTCTGAATAAAGCACGTGGTCAGTCTTTCTCATTTCTATCAGCAGATCTTTCACTACTAAGTAGGAGTAGATTTGTGTCCCTGTTTAAGGGAAACCTGAGGGTCAGCACCTGGAAAAGTGCTAGTTCTCACCCCTCTGCCAAGTGCAGCTTTCCTGATGAGATGGGAAACCAAAGGCCACAGTGCTCAGGGAGTGTGGTACAAACCAGTAATGCCACCTTGCAGTCGAGGTGCATTTTGAGTTGCTGTGCCATGAGACTGTGCAGTGTGTGTGCCAGGCCCAGAATCACAGTTATCAGTACCGTCAGCATCCCAGCAAACGTGTGCTCGTGGGCAGTGCCAGCTCCTGTGCTGTGGAAGACTTGCTCAGTGCAGCATCAGCCTCCCTGACATGCAGCAGACGTGGGGGAGGCCTCGTGTGGGAGGTCCCGGGGATGAGCCGGGCCCTTATCTTGCCAGCCAGCTGGGAGGGCATTATCCAGGCTCAGCTCTGCAGGGCACACTCTGCACTGGCTGCCTGAAGACCTTCCTCGTAAAGCCAGCGAGAAAGCAAGGACTGTACTACTCTGGTAAGTCAACAGTTACCTTCTGTTCTTTTTTTTTCTCTCTGGTTGACAGCACAGGGAAGCACTGCCTTGTTGCAGGTATGTGTAGTTGTTCTCCTGGAGAATTATAGCAGCTCATGTGCTCAGCAGTGGCACGAGGCTGTAATGTAAAGACAGCTCATTGACCCATGTCTTGCAGCACAGTCACAGCTCCAGAAGGAGATTATTCACCTGCTGGAACAAAACTACCATGGAAAACTCCACTGACCTCCACCCTCAGTGATCAGTACCCTTTCTGTGGCCAAGGACTGTTTATCACTTCTTTCCAAAGCTGGAAAGGCTATTTTTTGCTTGTGGTAACAGTAAATTTATTTCTGAATCTCCTCTTACAGTTTGCATGAACAAAGCTTTGCTTACAGGTGTAATTCAGAGCTATGATAAGGCATGAGCTGTTTCATATTTTAGTTTTTGATTCCTTGACGGAAATTTTATTGGCTACTCTAGTAATTCACCTCCACTAATGCTGAAAATAGAAGCAGCTCTTGTACACTTTGGAGGACTAGTGAAAATGTATTTGATGGCTGCAGCTAAGCCTCCCAGTAGCTATGTGTTCATATCCCTCCTCAAATACAGGGTTGGAAGACCAGGAACATTCTCTCTCCTGTAAAGAGAGACCAAGATTTTGCACATCTCTTTTAACTTTGTTCTTTTCAGAGCTCTCGCACCTCCTGTGAAGGACACCAAATTCACCCAACTTTAGGGACTCATCCTCAGAACAAACCAACAAAAGACCTGGGGCTGTGGTGTCAGTCCTGGAGTGTGTGGTGTCTACTTGCCTGGTCTTCACCTCATTCAGTCTCACCAGGGAAGTGTTTGCAAGTGAAGATGAACAGGGGAATTCTCTTCTTGTCCCTGCTTGGCTTCCTCCCTCTCGTGACACCCACCTGCCCTGTGCCATGCAGGTGTACCAGCACCATTATTGACTGCACCTCGAAAGACCTCACTGTAGCAAACCTGCCCGTTGCCTTCCGTCCTTCAGCTGAAATTATCCACCTCGGTTACAACAGGCTCACCTCTATTCCCAATGGGCTCTTTGACAACCTGAGGAGCCTGCAGGTGGTGTACCTGCAGGGCAACCCTTGGGAATGCACCTGTGACATCCTGTACCTGCGCTCCTGGCTGCAGTGGCAGCAGAACCGCACCCTGTACCGGGATGTGAGGTGCAGCTCCCCGAGGCACCTGCAGCACCGGGTCATTGCCTACCTGACAGAGGACGAGGTCAACTCCACGTGCCAGTACTGGTACTGCAGCCTGGCTCTCCTCTCTCAGCTCTGTCTCTTCATCCTCCTTTTCCTCCAGGGTATCTTGGTTATCTTCATCATTGTTTACCTGCAGAAATTTCGGAGGATGACCGCTGAAGCCCGGAGCACCACCCGAGAACTGCACCAGCAGGTTGACCCTTGGGTTTCTTCTTCAAGAAACCCCTACAACAATGATTAATATCCCAAGACTGAAGACCCTCCTCCTCTTGGGGGATGATGTGCTAAGCTCCTGTGGTTTGTGATCCCCATCTGATCCTGACTGCAGTCCAAAGCAGGACTTGAACTATCAGACACTTGCCTGTGTTCCTAAAGAACCAATCTTGTGGGTTTTTTAATGCTTTGAACTCTTTAGCATGATGTTGATTGCTTTGCTGAGCTGGAAGTGGCTCTGGTTTGGTAGATTAAAGAAATCATAAACTACAGTGACCAGAACTGACTCGAATGGCTCACAAGGTCCTAAAGGCTACAGAGCTTGATCCCTCCTATGCTACAATATCTCAGCCACACTTCCCACGATGCTTCTGGTTGTGTTGGGTCAGGTGAGGACAGAGGTGGGCAGTGAACAGTTAAGGTACTGGACTAAGACAATGGAGAAATACAGTTTCCTCGTGTTACCACAGACTGCCTTAGAATCTTTGGCCAAGTGGCTTAGTCTTCTCCTGCCATGGTTTCCCCATCAGTAAAAGAGAAAGAAAATTTCTTCTTGCTTGATGCATCTTTTCCAATGTTCTTCTGAGAGAGGGAGGGAATGTTTAGAAGCCCACCTATTTTATCCTGTCTGCATTCCTTTTAATCTTCTTACAGTTTAAATACTGACTTCAGCTGAGTGAGACTGGGGCTCTGAATGCTTTTGAGATATTCATCCTGAAGCCAAGAGTTGTTGAGACCAGTGGCTCGCTCTAGCTGTGCCTGTAACAGCACTTGGCATGAGAGATCTGGTCTTTAGAGACTCAAACTGCAAACCCCACTGATGTGCCTACTGCTGGTTATAGTGTCCCTTAATTATTTTTGAAATGAAGCAAAAATGAAATAAAATAATGACGCCTGTTGATGTAAATAGCTTATTTCTCTATTCTACGCTGGGTGTGGTGCATCCTGCTGTGCCCCCGGAGTTCCTCAAGCTCAGACCGTGCCGGGCAAAGCAAACCGGTGGAGCTGTTGCCGAGTGCTCTGTAAAGCTTTGGCAGCTGCTGTTCCTCCACGGCCCAGGGAAATGGGGAGTTTTTTCAAGGGCTTCTGTGTGGCTGGTTATGGTTTAATGAAGCGGCTGGAAAGGAGAGGGCGTTTGGTGGGGCCAGCACGGCTGTGGGGTGACCAGCAGGTGAATGCCCCATTCCCTCGGTCTCCAGCCCCAGTCGCGGGGGTTCCTGTCCCTTCCAGGAGCCTCAGGTCACACACAAAGAGCTCCTTGGCCGGGGGCACCGCGGCTGGGGACGGGGACGGGACACGGGGCAGTGACGGGACACGGGGACGGGACACGGGGACAGTGACGGGACACGGGGACGGGACACGGGGACAGTGACGGGACACGGGGACGGGGACGGGACACGGGGACGGGGACGGGACACGAGGCAGCGCCGGAGCAGCCGCGGGCGCCCCGCGCTCCGGAAGGGCCCGCGCGGCCCTGCCCGTCCGCGGCTGCGGCACGAGGGCGTGAGGGGCGTGAGGGGCGCGAGGGCCCGTGAGGGGCGCGAGGGACTGTGAGGGCGTGAGGGGTCGAGAGGGGCGTGAGGGGCCGTGAGGGGCCGAGAGGGACTGTGAGGGGCCGAGAGGGGCGAAGGAGCCGAAGGAGCCGCTCCGGGGCTGTCTGAGGTCAAAGGGAGCCCTGTGGTGTCTGTGCCTCAGGCTCCAGCTGGGCTCGGGGGCCGCGCCCGCCCCAGGTGCTGCAGCGAAAGGCCGCGGGGCTCGGGCGGGCGGAGCCCCTGTGAGGGTGCGGCCCCTCACGGACGGACGGACGGACGGACGGACGGAGCCCTCGTGAGGGTGCGGCCCCTCACGGACGGACGGACGGACGGACGGACGGAGCCCTCGTGAGGGTGCGGCCCCTCCCCGGCGGCGGTGTCGGGGGCTGAGCGGGACCTTCCCCACGCTGTGAGCGCCGGGCCAGCCTGGCTGAGGTGAGTGACACGGGGCTCCGCCCCGGGGGTCTCTTTCTGCAGTTTCCTTGCTCTGCCCGTGTCCCTCCAGCACTGACCCCTGCGGTGTTGGCCTGAGTGTAGCACTGGCACTCAAGAAAATGGGGTCCAGCTCAGATTTGTGTTTTCTTCTGAGGTTTGCACCTTGCTGGACTTCAGACAACGTATCCCTATCCCCCACGGTGTGCCCAGGACCATGATCTCTGAGGGGGGACACGGCCCCACCAAGAGCCTGCTCTGTGGAGAGGTCCACACTGCTGCTCCATGAGGCCCCCAGCACTCTCAAATCTCTGATTTTTAAGTACTGGTGTGGTGGGGTTTTTTAAATTATTTTTTCCCTCCCCGAGGAACAACCTTTCCATAGGAATGGAAAGCCAAGTTTCTGGCTTGTTCCTCCCCCATTGTCCCTTTCCCAGAATCAAGATGCAGCAGTGTAAGGAAATAGCAAAAACCCTGTCTTCCTTTCACCCCTCCCTTCTTATTCCCTTAGGTCAATTATACTGTTATTTTAGTGGTTTATGCCTGTTGTTGAAGTTCTTTACTGATACATGGAAGGCAGGTAACAGGCCTTTTCTTTCCCGATGCTTTGCTGGCAGAATGATTCCCCGGGCTTGCCTGCGGATTTTCAGCTGAATGTCCCCGGGCTGGAGGGTGTTGGTGGTGGCTGTGGGCAGTACTGACGGTGCCAGTGGCACAGGTTCATTTGCCAGGACAGGCTGGACTGGGAGCAGGCACAATCCCAGCCCTGTGGCTGCTCAGCCTGTCAGCACTGCCGTGGGGTGCTGGAAAACCCTCAGGGCTCAGTTTGCCCACAGACAGAACAACTGCTGACTGTGGTTTCACTTCCCCGGGGAGGAGGCAGGAAGGGGTCCTGACTCTGTTGTTCAGTCTTGGCACATGAAAGGTAAAATGCCTTTTTGGCATCGTTTGCCAAAATGTGGGGAATGCAACCAGCCATAGCAATGTGCTAATGAATTGCACTGAGCACAGAGTGATTTGTGTGCCATGGCAGCATGTCTAATCCATAAATCTAGAGCCTGCATGGCTTGGCTTCTCCTGGCTCAGGAAGCTGCATGTCACAGATGCTTTCCTGCTCTGCTGGCCAGTGGAGGATCTGCTGGGATGCCTCTAAAGGGAGAACCGGTTTTCTTTCTGAAGGGAGGGACTGTCCAAGGCTGCACAGAGGCTTCAAAGGGGAAGTAGAAGTGAAATATGACAAAGATAAATGCAAGCTATTAAGCTGGCTTTGGAAATAACTTTCCAGTATCGAGGCCAATCCAACCCCTGGGTGTGCAGGATTGGGCTGCCATGCCTGCTGGACAGGCTGCTGCACTGCCAAGGGTTCAGATGCTTCCAAGCAGCTCCTTTCTCTCAGAGTTACCAGGTTAAAAAACCCTGAGAGACCAGACCAAAGTGTTTGCAGCCTTCGTGATGCAGAGCTCCAAACGTGAGGTGTCTAAAAAGCAGGTCAGCACTTCCTAAGTGCAGGACCAAATGGTTGGTAGATGACACTGGGAAAGGCACACTGATTCTTTCTTCTCCCAAGTGCCTTGTTTCTCAGTTATCTTCGTGGTGACTTCTGTATGTTTTGCAGAGTAAAAGAAGGCTTGAAAGCAGAGCAAGCTGATATTGAAGCCTAGAGAATTTTAGCCCATAATCCAGCTGAGAACCTGTTTGTCAGTCCCTGTACCAAGTGGTGACAGTGGTTCTGGTTTGCTTCAAGAGTGCTGCAGGTGCTTGCTTACAGATTGCCTGGGTCCATGTGAACCTGGGAACCCACCCCTGTTGTTTTATATACACTTGTACACATCGAGAACAACTTGTTATCATCCACTGCAGAGCATCCCAGAGAGAGTGCCAAGAAAAGCAGTGTTGATTCCACAGCATGGGACATCTTGTCTGTCCTGGGGTACATAGAACAACTATTTTCGGAATTTTTAAAAGTGACTTTTACATTGTTTTTTGTATATTTCCATATAAAAACAGAGGCTCAGGCTCATAGGCCTGGTTTTGGAGGGCTTTAATGGAGACCACAGTCTAATTTAACAGATTTCTGCAAATGATTAGTTGTCTTGGAGAAGTGCCTCGAAAGCAGCAGGTTGCAGCGTTAAGGTTTGTTCTGAAGATGGTGTGTATGTACATACTGAATGTCTAGATAAAGCTCTGTACTCCCTGGATGGACAGGATAGAGCACTGCTGGTGGACATGAAAGATTTAAGTGGGTTTAGTCCAAAAACCCCACCTTAAATCACTCTCTTAAATCTATAAGTAATGGGTTTTTTCTGTTTCTTTATATGTCTCATGGTCTGCTTCTGCTCTGAAATGTTTGTGACTGTGGAGGACAGAATATGCTGGGAGGTGTTTCTTTGTATTTCCACGGAGGAGGATTAACCTGAGAGTTATGAAACCAAAATGCCAGGAATGCCCTCTGTGGATACCTGATGGCTCAGGCTGTGTAGCTGATCTCCTTTCCTGTCTGTAACAGCTGATGATCGTTTCTAATCTGCCCTGGCACAGCTGTGTGGTGCCCCATCAATGCCATTCCTTTTGCAGGGGAGCAGCTGTGCTCACCAGGGGACAGTCTGCCTGCAGAGCCTCTGCCGTGCTGCCTCGTCACCGGGGCTTGCTCGGGAGAGGGCAGCAAATCGCTTTGAATCTCCTGTCTGCTTGTACTTGTAAAATCAAAGTGAGATGTGGGCCTGGGACAGGATGAAGGCAAGTGTGATGTGTGTCTGCCCAGAGGCTGACAGGGATGCTCCAAACTTAGCTGCCCAAACAGCAGACATTGCTTTTTGAACCTCTAACTAGTAGTTTAAAGAGTTCTTTCTTCTTGTTGTTCCAAAGCATCAGACTAAAACAGAGAGGAAGAGGAAGGTGGGCATTATGGTGCTATGGCTGTGATGGAAATAGTGTTGGTTCTCTGTCTGATGATCTTTGGAGGGTGGAAATCCATCCTTTGGCAGGTGGTGGAAAATGCCCTTGCTCGTAGTCGCTGAGCGGTGAGAGCAGTGGGTTTCCACTGCCGTGCCTGTTGGAGGCGGGAGGGTGCCTGGAGGACGGGTGGGAGGTGAGTGTTCTGAGAATACCCAGGGTAGGTAGGACAGAGGTGCAGAACAGCTCAGAGTTACTGGGGTTGGCTCTGTGTGTCCATGGGACAGAAAATGCAGAGGCTGAACAGGCAGCTGTGTAAGCACCCGGGGAATTGAAATGCCTCTGTGCTGGGAGGAGCTGTGGGGAGCTGAGGTCTGGATCCAAGTACAGTGAAACACCAACATCTCCTGTTAGGAATCCTAGCCCTTGGCTTGCTTGTCTCTCATGGGAGATACGATAAGGGCTGTGCCTGTGTTCGGGGAGCTTTTTTCACCAGGTCCTTTTACCTCCGGCATTCTCAAGCTCACCAAGGGTTGCTGTGGGTGCCCACATTTGCTCTGCATCTCCATTACCTGATCTTTCAACACAGTGTTAGCAAGATGTTTTTTTCCCAGGATGAGACTTTAATTCCCTCCCATTGATCATGGCCAAAGAAGAGAGCTCAAATGGAGATTTTATTCCAGAAACAATGGCCCCCTTATGTGCTGTGTTGTGATCTCTGTGAATGAACCTGCTGGTGAAATGAAGGCTTTTCCCCAGGCTGTTTTGTACCTTTCTCAGGTGAATCTTCCTATTAGGTCGGCTGCCTGGATTCCTGCAGAGAGAGAGAAGGGAGGTAAAAGATGAAGTCTTTGTTCTGTGGGGACACGAGACAAAATGACAGTCAGTGGGACTTGGGCTTCATATTTAGTTTCCATAAATCCCCATGTGCCGCAGGGAGTTTGTCCACATTAAAACCTACAAAGCAAAGGGCAGTTTCCCTGCACAGCTGGACATGTTTTCCTGCCTCGTAACACTTCTCTCCAGGTCCACTCCAAAGCCTCTGCCTTGGGCTGGCTGCTCCCTTCAAACCAAACTGGTGGTGTCCTTCTGGTCTCGTCCTCAGCTCTGCTGGGGTCTGCTGCCTGTTCTCTTGGTACCTGCTCTCCCCCACCCCTGCCACTGCTGTCAACATTTCTCAAGTTATGCATAAAACACAGCTTGCTGCTTTCCCATGTTTGGTTCTCTGGTGGCAGAGCTGCACCAAAACCACCACACTGATTATTTTGATGATCCAGTGCGGGAGGCTTTGAAGGCAAGACGTTGGTGTTCTTGATTACTTCCTCTCCTGTCGTTCCTTCTTGCCACTATCCGTCAAGAATGACATTTTAATGATCCCTTTACTTCTTTTCCTTTTCGCCTGAGACTTGCAAGAGTGCAAGAAGCAACATTGTCATTTCTGTGCTGCCTACCCCTAAATGAAAGGGAACTCCCTCCAAGTGCTGCACGTGAATTTCCCTGTGCAGAGTCCTCTGTGGTTTCCTACAGCACTTCAGGTAGTGGTTTATATCTGTCCATTGCTGAGTTTGGCCTGAGCAAAAGAGAAAGTCTGTAATGTTCTCTGTTTCTGTGTTGAGTGAGGCAGGCACATGGAGAGCAGTAAAGAGTGATGCTTACATCAGGTAAAGGTGGAGAGAGAGGGACTTGCATTGTCTGTAACTTGAAAAGCTATCCCGAGGTGTATTTTCCTGTGTGGATCTCAGGGAAGGCTCCGCGTTCGTGCGGTGCGGTTCTGTGGTGGTGTTCATGCTCTGGGACAGTCAGCTCTGGGGGGGGCAATAATCCAAGCCCTGCTTTCTGTTTCAGATGTGCAGGGAAAAAGTGATTTAGAGACACAACTGCTGAAAATGTGTGAAACCTGAAGGCAGTGGAGTGAAATCCTGGCCCTGCTCTGTTGTGCCTTGACTTCAGTAAAGCCAGGGCTCCCTGAAGGAGCGTTTGGAGTGTGTGCTGGGCTGTGCACACACCCTGCCAAGGGGAATCGCTTCAAGGAGATCCAGGGCAGGAAGGCTCAGCTCTGGGGCAAGGGCACTGGATTATGCATGTCTTGGTAGTGTAACATTAGTTATGTACAGTAAGGCAAGTATTTCTGAAACCACAGAAAGCATCTGAGTCCTGTCAAAATGAGAGGAAATTGGGGTGAAAGTCAGGCACTGTGTTCCCTAAACTTGTTCCAGTGCATAATTAGCTGTGGAAAAATTAGCATGTAATTTCAATCCCTGTTTGTCTGTGAGTTTCCAGCATTCCTACCTTCCCTTGCCTTTATCTGTAGATGTCTGCGGGGCCCCATGTGCTAGGCACTTTGCGTTCCCAGGGATGGGAAATTGTGAAATCCATGTGGGATGGGAAATTATCTCGGATGTTTCCCATCTTAGAGGAAAAAAAAAAATCTATCTTGGAAATGATTCAGCTGAAACTCAGAGCATACAACTGGTGCATTCATCTTCATGCTTATCCTCCTGCCTACTAGCAACACACAACTTTCTAAATGAAAAATAACTCTAATCCAGAACTTGGAGCTTCAGTATTTGTTAACTGGAAAACAGACATCTAAACAAGTCCACTGATTTATACTTTTTTTTAATCCATGTCTTAAAAATAGATTCTTTTACCAACTGTTCCTTGGTCTTGCCAAGTTGGGGATTTCATATTAAAAGAATAGTTCAAGGAATGGTTTCCACCAGCTTTGTATCTTGCACAGTGCAGAGGGTCTGTCTGCTGAAGTGTCTTTCATTGTGTGAGGTGAGACAGAGTGAACAGGAGGATGGGGTAAATGATCTTTATTAGTGGGACTACCAGTGACCTCATGGCCTCGGGGGCTGCTGAGAAGAGGTGGCTTATGGTCATGGTCCCATCTGGAGCCAAGCTTCTGTGCTGTAAATCCTCCTGCAAGAGGCTGGATCCTGCCTAAGATACAGCTTTGATTTTGCTTTGCTGTGTGAGGGGATCCACCTGATGGAAGCAGTGCAGGGCTGACAGCATTTGGGGTTTCTCCCCTGGAAAGCAGGGAGAGAGGCTGAGAGTTGATTAACCACAGCGATCCAGCAGGTCTTGGAAGGGCTCCCAGGACCCCGGAGGTGCTGAGCTGAGCTGCACATGTTGACACACTGGGAGTCCAGCGCCTGCTGTGTTTCTCTTATTTCAAAGGAAATGTCAGTCAGAGAGGGAACATCTCCTCTGTTGGGAAGCAGCTGGAGTGCATATCAAACAGGAGCTTCTGCTGGGGTAGGAGGGCAGGGCAGAAGGCAGCCTTTTGCATGGAAGGGAGGGGAGCAGGCGGGAATCCCGATGGCTGCTCCAGCACAGACGTGGCCTGGCACCAGTGCAGTCAGGGGCCTGGGCTCCCTGCCCGCTGTGAGCAGCTGCAGCCCCAGAGCTGCTGGGCTGACGCCTCCTGGGGCTGTGCTGGGTGAGGGAGGCACGTGGGCTGTGATGCTGGGCCCGGGTCTGCACAGTCAGCACTGCACCCTGCCAGGTCCCTGCGTCCCTCTGCGGTGGCACCTGCAGTGTGGTGTAGGCTGGTGTGGAGATGGACGGCTGTGCCAGGACAAGAGGCCTGTGAAGCTGAGAGGTTGTGTGGAACTGCTCTCCTTCCTGCTGTCAGAGCCAGCAGAGCATGGTGTTAACTGTGCCCTGGTTTTAATGACTGCCCATTAGAAGGGATAACTTACTACAGCCTGGGGCACTGTCTTGTACCCTTCTCTGGAGCAATTCTCCTGATCCTTGGGCCATGAGTGGATTTCCCCATGTTCCTCATATGGAATGAGATGGGCTGTTCTCCACTTGGCAGTTTCCCCTTGGCTTCCCTGAGCAAGGAAGGTCTGAGCTGAGCACTACGAAGCTGAAGAGGTCCCTGGCAGGCGTGGGGAAGCTTTCCCTGTTGTGAGCTGCCTGGAAGAGGTTTCCTTGCTTGGCTAGGGAGGAAGAACCTCACTGCAGAGTTTAGCACCAGTGCTACCAGTCTCAAAGCAATGTGACAGCAAACAGCCCTCAGGATGAAGAGAGTGAAGTCTATGTACATGACCAGGAGTGAGCAGAAAAAAGGGCTAGACCTGAGGGGCAGTTTCCTGGCAACAAGGAGGTTGATCTGGGCTGATTACTGAGTATTTACAAATGCTGAAGCAGCAGTTGCCTACTGAGCTGGCCTAGTTGTCTCCTCAGCAATTCCTACAGATGGAGAATGAGTGGCAAGAATAACAGAGGAGGGAGGATCTGGTTTCAGGCTCAGAGAGGAATGCCAGGATTTCCTTGCCTGTCTTGACTTTCTGCTCCTCCTGCCCTGCCCTCCTACCTTCCTGGCTAATGCAGCCCTGGTTCAGAGTCCGGCACAGCAGGAAAGGGAGGCTCTTCTATTGGAGTCGCTGTACCCAAGTCAGTGTGTGCCAAACTGTACATAAAATAAAACATAAAATACATTGGCATTGCTGTACTTAAGCTTGGAATGGAGAGAAAAGCAGTAGAACTTGTGGGCTGCCATGAGGCACCCTGAAGCTTCACAGCAAAGCAGCTTTCAAGGGACTTTGTGAGCAGAAGGGAATAGCTGAAGTCTGTTTGACTGAGTAGAGTTATCAGGAAACTTAATCTATTAAGTTAATCTCGGAAGTATGCTAAGTTTGAACATCTGTAAGTGCTTTGAGATTTGTGAGTGAAAAATGCTGGGCAGAAGGAGAGGATGTATCTGGTTCAAAGCAGGGGCAATGTAATACCTCCTGCCTACAGCTTGGCTATGCAATAACTTCTGAAAAACTACTTCTTTGCTTTTGAAATACATTTGACTGCACTAAGTGGCATGGTCTTCTCAAAATGTTTTCCTTGGCTTGTCCAATGCCTTCTGGCCTCTATTCCTTCTCTTTTCCTTCCCTATTCTTTGCAAACAATTCAGTTTTAGTTTGTTTAGGTTTAGTATTTCCCTCAAATATTTAAGGCTATGATACTTATCTGGAGTAGCAAGCCAAGGAATCACAGAAATTCTCTGTTAATTTCTCGCCATCCTTTTGCTACACAGAGGCTTTCCCAAGCAGATTTGTGAGCTCCCTGGTTGCTCCTTGTTCCATCCTAACACAGCATAGAGAATTTGGCCTCTTACCTTTTGGGTGGTTGGGCACTTTAAAATAGCTCCAGGCGCTGTTCATCCTTTACCTACCTTGCTATGAACCTCCTGTTTTAGGAAGTGGGAGGAACACAATTAGTAAAATAAGACTGTCTTTCTCGGGGATACTTCTCATCAATAGACCTTGGAGGGCTTTGCCAAGTTGGATCCCAGTTGCAACATCTATTGCAAAGACAGAGGAACTGAAGCAGGGAAAGAGAGCCTGCTCTCCCAGAACAGGTTGACAGCAAAGCTGGGACAGAACCACCCCTGCATCTCACACCAGCTTCCTGGGAAGTAGGAGGGAAGGATGCACAGCCCAAGGTATCTGTCACAAATAGATCTTCCTTGTTTTCTTCTCAATAACTTGCACGCTGGAGGAGAGGGAACCATGTTCTCCTGTTCTTCATGGATAAGTTAATCACCAAGTTCCCTCTAGGTTTTAGTAAGAGGCTGGAAGAGTTGATGTTACAGGCTGATCCAGGGTCTTGGGAGCAGTGTCTGTCTCCAGACCCTGGGCTTAGGTGGGCAGCTGCTGCCACCTTACAGAAGTCTTGTAAAATGCTACCATGAGTCTTGTCAAAATACTCAGATCCTCAGTGCTGCAGGAATGACAGGGAACAAGGGCATTTTTTGATGTGTGGTGCCATTGGGAGCTGCTACAATGGGAAGAGATCTTTCTGACTTTGATCTTGTTGAGCATGAAGTGTATCCTGCAGTCTGTCAAGGTGCAGAACTAACAATGGGAACAGAGGTCTCCAGCCTCAAACACACTTCACTCAAGTGTGCACAGAGATACGGGGCAGTGTCCTCTTTCAGTGTCCAGGGGAAGCCAAATCCTGCTTTCACTGGGTCTGCGTGGCCTTGGAATAACTTCATTTCTTTCTATGCTGCAGTGATGCACTCTGCTTCCCTGCTTGTGAACCCCAGCACCCCCTGAGGGATGGACCTCCGAGCCCTCGGCCGTTTTTCCTGGAGCTGAGGTGCAGAGGCAGTTGTGATGCTCAGAGGAGGGAGGGCAGAGTGCGTGCCTGCCCCGTAAGATAACGTGTCTCCACCTACGCCTGGCATGGCTGTGTTTTTCCAGCTCTTTTGTGGTTTTGTTGTTCTCCTTTTGCACCCACAAGACCCTGCTCTGGCTGCAGCAGTTGGCTGAATCTTTCTTGTGTTCCTCCCGCCGGACCCAGGCACGAGCCCAGCCAAGCTTTTCATACGTGTCTGCAGATGGACCTTTGCCCCTATGGTTTGCCTGGCCCTCTCTTCACCCGTGGCCAGGCACTCCAATGCATGAAGTGGACATTTTCCAGCCCTGAGCTGCCAGAGTTAATTAACCTTCAGCTAAGGCCAGGCCAGTCATTCTGGGAAACAAGATCCATTGGACTGTGCATTCCACAAGCCTCTCTTTGCCTGGCGTCTTGTGTATCAGTACAGGAAGAATCTGTTTCTTCCTCCATATACTTGTATTCTGGGATTGGAGGGGGCAGAAGCCTGAGGAAGAGAGAAAGGATCAAGTTCCCTAAGGTTCCTTTCTGTCAGCAGCTGCCAGGAACGTGCCATGAGAGAAAACCAACCCAAAGCTGGTGGAGATGCCTCGGCTGTTCCTGGGCAGACAATGCACACATACAGTTTGTCCCATCTCCTCTGAGAAAGAGCCCAGTCTCTCTTTCCTTGTGGCAGAGTTGTCTTTGTATAAGGCAGCTGGCATAGTTTCCCAGGAACTGCTTGGCATGACTGGTCATAATGTTTCTGTCCAGCTTAGTCCTTGTCCTCTCTCCTCCAGGAGGCTTGCCCTACTTTCAGAGGAAAGCACAAGGTTTTCCTCTGGGATCTGTTTAATTTATGTGGTACTACTGGCCAAGCCCCCGCAGAATAACATTCTTGATGCCATCACCCTTTTGGGCCGCAGGGCCCCCCCCGTGCCTTGAGTTCAGTAGGTACTGCTCTCCAGCAGCCTGTGGACACAGAGGTCAGTACTGACTGGACTCTCACTGAAACATGGGGGCTTCAATGGCTGAGTTCTTGGGGCAGACTGTGGAGCTGACTGTTGAATTCTTCCCTGGCAGATCTTTATCTTAAAACAAAGTACCCCTTTTGCCCTGTGCCCAGTGCATCTTTGTGTTTCCAGGCCCGTACCACCTGTGTCACTGCTTCATCCCGTGATGAGTCAGTGCTGGTGCCAGGGGAACAAACACGGGCTTGTTCAGTCTCCAGCACATACATGCCTGACTCCTGTGGGTATCAGGCTCTGTAAGGTCGTTGGTCTCCTCCCCAAAAGGCCCTGCAGAGCACTGGCCAGACCTGTTCCCGTTAACTGTGCCTGTCTTTCCTTGTAAGAAAAAGAAGTCTAATTGTGCAGTCTTCCAAAAATAATAATTAAAAAGTATAAGCTTTCATGAAAGCGTGTTATGCTCTGGAGAAAGAAAGATAGGGACCTTTTTGACTGGTGCTGGGGGCAGGGTACAGAGAGTTGTTTGCTTAATGTGACAAAAGCCAGAATTTACCTGTATGGTCTGCTCCTGTTTGGACAGAGGCTGCAAATGCCCCCCCTCCCATCTAGTTCTGTGAGTTGCAGTAAATCAGGACAAGCTGAGAGGGTTATTTTGTTGTGTGGTTGTGGTTTTTTTTTTTTTTTTGAAAGGGCCTTGATTGTCCAGCTATTTTTCTCCCTTGGTGCTGCTTCACGCCACTTCTGACTTTGATTAATAGGTCTCTGAATAAAATGTTAATCTAACTAGGGGTCCTTGGCCCAGCCCCCCTGCCCTCCATGCCGTGCTCCAGAAATATCAGAGAAAACACACAGAGGTTTTGTCTCCCTGCAGAGCACTTGTACCTTTTGATTAATGGGTGGAAGGGCCCAGCTCCAGGTTTGTGGCATCTCTCCCGACTGCAGAAAAATAAGCAAAAAGTCACCAAACATGACACAGGGAAGGAAAGTCCCAGGAGCTGCAGTGAGGAGAAAGAAAGGAGAGAGGGCATTTGAGATGTACCCCACTGTAAGCTTTGGTATTTGTGAGTCTCAGCTCAGACCTTCATCTCCACTTTAGCATTTCTTTACAATTAGCTTGGACCATGTTGCTGAATTCAGCAGTTTCCAAGCTCTGGGATGTCTCAGCTTCTAATATGTGCACCATGAACTACTCTGCACGTTGCCCTGGGCTGACACTTCATGTGCATGTGTTAGGAGTGGCTAAGATGGCTTAATAAAAAAATGAGACCCTACACTTCAAACAGGACATGTGGGTTTTTCCCCTCTTCCCCTTCGAACTCTTGCCCATTCTCTGAATCAGACTCCTTTTGGAGCTTCTGAAATGATCAGAAACATGTGTTTCATTCCTGTCTTCTGGCCAGTAGTGAATTTGGAAAGGCTGTTCCTTGTATCACTTTCATGTGGAAGCCAGACCTGATGGAAATTTGCTTGTTCCCTCAAGGTGGATGATTTGGTGGAACTACATATATAGAAGCTCATGCAAGGGACTGGTGAGCAATTAGGCTCGAGTGGGTCATGAAGTCAAACTGAGCCACTGTGTTAGTCTGAAATAAAAGTAATCACTGAAGGGGCTCATCAAAAAAACCTATTCCTCAGGCAAGCCTTAAGTAATGATGTGGGATGTGCATGAAGTGTGAAGGAGATGTGTATACCACCTTACAGCTCCCTTCCCTTGCAACCCCTCTGTCCAGCTGTCAGTGCTCTCCCATGTTCCTCTGTTGTGTGAGGGAGTAACCGGAGCACACGTGGGTCACTTAGTTGCCAGCCACAGAGTTGGAATGTACAGGCTGAGCTGGAGGCAGGTGGGGATTCTTGTATGGGTACGCAGAGACCTTAACTAGGGAAAGGCTCACGTCATTAAGAAAAGAGGGAAAAAATTTCCCTGAGTATTCTGAACCTAGATTTTTTGGTCAGAATATGTGAAGGACTTTAATTTGTGCAGTTGCAATGCTCCCTTGTGCCGAGGAAAAGTGCTGCATCCTCAATTACTGGAGAAATCTTTCAATTAAGAAAAATCAAACCTAGTATCAAGAGATTTATGCTTTTTGTCACCTGGAAGGAATCTATGGAGCAGTGTGGTCTTTCCTGGCACTGGTGTGCGGTAGCAACAGTCCCTGTATGGCCTTTCTTTTCTTGGCATCTCCCTGGAGGGCCTTGTCAGCCTTGATGTGCTTGTCATCCAACTCACCTGACAAGTGACATGCCTAGAGGATGTGGCCGCCCCTGCTGACAACAGCTTTGTCTCCCCAGTGATGGATGGCTGTGTGGCCCAAGCCTGGCCATTGTCCCCTGTCTGTGGCCTTGCTTCAGTGATTCTTATCTCTGTCCTGGGCACCCAGTTGCCAGTGCTGCACCTTCTCCCTTGGTGGCTCTCCAGGACAAGGGGCATCCCCTCGAGGCTGAGTGAAGCCCAGCTGGGTGTTTACCCAGGCTGTGTGGCACTGGTGCTTATCTGAGGGATCCTTTGTGTTAGTCAAACAGGCAGCTGTATGGGCAGTGTGGAAGTGCCGTGTAATTACCATTCTCTGGCTCTCACACTCTATCTTGTAAATCACCAATCCATCACAGCCCGGTCCTGGTATTGTTCTGTAATTAACTGGACAAACTACAGGAGCATTGTCATAGTTCCCCATTTATAGAGGAGGGACAAAGACCTGAAGGAAGGCTTCAGTCTCCTTCAGCTTTTTCCTCCTCTCTTGAACTCCTTTTTTCTATATCTTCTGATCCATCTCATGGCTCTAAAGATGTCTCACCTGCTTCTCTGAATGAGCACTTCTTTGCAAACCTACAATCAACACAGAAAGAGTGGCCACAAAAGGACAGACCCAAAGATTTTAACCCTTCTTGTTCCACTACGAGTGTGCACACATGCTTACTCACTCCCTAGTGCAAGGAGCAGCTCAGTTCTGAACAGGCTTTAGACCCTCTGCTAATGAAAACAGGCTACGGTTCCCTCATCCTTTTCCTTATGGTAATGTGCTGAGGATTTGGGTCCTAGCAAACAGTCTGTGTCTGAGTTAGACACTCCCTGGGGCTGGATTACGAGCTACAAGGGAGATGGAAAATTTCCAAAGGGCGTGGTAGTGCAAAGATTTGGGGAGTTACTATTACTTTGCTGGTCTTGACCCAGGAAGGTGTTTAATGGCTTTCAAGGTTCCATATGGCTTTTAAGGCTATAAAAAGGCTCGATGCAGGCTCTGGAGCATGGAGGGAGCTGGCAGTGATTCGGGGTAGTAAAGCTGGTTTCTCTTCTGTAGACCAGATGGAGTGAGGCTGCTGTGCTGCTGGGCAGCATGGAGAGTTGGTTGAAAGGCAGAACTTTCCCTAAATTGGGTCATCTTTGAAAGCCTGTTCCTTTGGAGGGGTTATCCTGCTCCATTGCCCAGTGAGGGTATGGAGGGCCGTGGGTGGATCAGAACCAGGCTAAAACCCTGCTCTCCTTGCTCTGTTTCCTTACCCCTCTTGCCGACAGGGGTTCGCTGGGTCAGAGGAGGGTGTTTCTCTCACTGGGGCTCACAGCACCTGACATGCTGTGGCCCTGTTTCCTGCTGGAAGCTTTAGACACTGGAGCACTACAAATAACAATGGTTTATAGACCCTCTGTTCTCTTCCTCCTCAAATTTTTAGAAAAGGTCACAGTTCTCGTGGCTGCTGCTTTGACAGCAGAATTTAGTCCTTTGTGTTGACAGTGTCATGCAGCCAACTTTACTGACCTCATGGGCATCCCTTGGAGCAGATTTTGGCTCAGAGGCTGAAGATCTACTTTTCTTCCTTATTTGAGGTGTCAGGTAGGTCTGTTGGATGAAATGTATGCTTTTATGTTCTGGTAGGCCTGGCCTTTTAATAAAACCCAACAACATTGCTTATTTAACCTCCGTCTCTAAAATGTTTTCCAGCTCTTGTGAGCTGTAAATTAGACCTGTCCACCCCATGGAAACTCTGAATGAGCGACCTGAGGCTGACCTCCAAGCCATGGGGCACTTCTCAGTGCTGCCTGCATCCCAGTGACCAGGTCACCTGTATTAAAGTGTGAGCACATTGGATCCCCTCTTGTGAGGCCAGTGAAGCACACAGTGTCTAAGCTCCACTTGGAAAAAGGCTTTGCCACTTCAGTACATTTGAATGGAAGGGGGAAGACCTGTTCATGTTTATTTTACAGCCCCTTTTATTGACTGGATTTATAGCCTCAGGCTGTGAGTTAATTGAGGTCTGGTCCAGGAGAGGGCACCTGGGAAGGGGAGATGCTGCAGTGCCACCAAAGGGCAAACACGCAGGAAAGTGCTTTATAACACACAGTTTATTGCAAGCTCTGGCCCTTGCTCTGTGACAACAAACCAAGCTTTTGCCACCAGCACTGGTTGTTCTCGGTCGGGAAACACCCTTAGCTTGCTGTGGGTGGCAGAGGTTAAGCACGAGGAGGTGCTTTTCCTTGGTACCCCCTTAGTTAAAGTACCTGTGTAACCCAGTCCCTGGGGAAGTGCGACTGTCATCGCCTGCTCTGATGGAGCCCTGCAGGGCTGTTCCCACAGCCTGAGAGCAGGTGCCTTCAGTGCATACCTCCTGGGCCTGCAGGGCACGTGCCAAGGCCACTGCTCACCTTTGGCACCCAATGGCACCTAATGCTGCACTGAGGCAGGTGAGGAGGCAGGGCTCTCACCCAGGTCAGCTGGCTCCGAGGCAGGAAAGGGCTCCAGTGCCACCCTAACAAACAAGGAGGATGTAGTACTGCTGTGGGTGGCCAAGAGCTAAGCCTGTTGTAAGGTGGAGGATAGCAGGTCAATCTAGAGGGGTTGATTCAACCTTTCCTGTGCGGGAATCAGTTTTGTGGCTGTGGGGTTTTGTACAACTCCCTGTGCTGTGGGTGCTCCTGAGCTGTTGGGTATGGGACAGGTTGGAGCTGAAGGGTTGCCAGCAGTGTGCTTGTTCTTCTGAGCTGGTGGGGCGAGAAACCCACGTGCTGTCCTTGCTGAAGCTGTGCTAAGAGAGCAATGTTTCTGTCCTGAAAAACCCCTGATAGGCCAGGGGCACAGTTACAGCAACTTCTCTTGCTAGGCTGGCTCTGCCACAAACACATATGCCCCTCTCTTTCCTTTCAGCTATTTACAGCATGTGTGTATAAATGGTACTGTGCAGCCACTATATCCTGCACAGGGAGACCCTTCCTTGCTCTGGGAAGGCCATTTTAGCTTGGTTTGTGCCAGGGAGAGCAAAGGGAGTAAAGATGCTGTCAAATGAACTTCAAGGCTTCCTTCCTTTCCCAGGCTTGTGTGGAGCAGGTCTTCGTTCCCAGCATCCAGCCACTCCTTGGTGGCTGGTTCAGTAACTCCAGCTGAGATGGGGTGGAGCAGCCATGTGCTGCACATGTGGAATTCAAAAAAGGTGAGCTTGTTGAATGGTGAATGTCCCTATTTTCTTCCATCCCAATGTTACTAAAAAGGATCACCTAGCCCACCTCTTTCCTTCCACGTAATGCTATCCCAAAGCTTGGCAAGGAAGGCTGGTTTTCTAGGGAGAGGCAATATCCTTTTTCAGATAAGCTGATACAGCCAGAAAAAGCAGAAAAGCTTTGAACGTGTGAACTCTCTTAAAAATCTGAGTGCAATCTCAGTAAGCTTTTCCGTCTGTAGGATGTGTGATCTCATTTCTGGGCTTCAGAGGTATAGTTTGGGGGTTACTGTCTTTGTCTTGCACAAGCTTGGTACTGAGCCCTGTCCTGAAGGAAGGCACATCTGGCAAGTGCCCCATGTCCTCTGGTCTTGGTTATATTTACACTACAGCCTGGTGGTAAAGTTATGCCTTGTTTGTTTGTTTTAAACTACTTTATGCTGCTTTTTGGAGAAGCCCTGTTAGAAAGAGGCTTGGCTAGAAATGAAAACCAATTTTGTAACTTAGATTTTGTCTGAATGGTGAAAGGAAACGTCAAGAACAGGCAGGCCTGTTGTTCTTGCTATATTGCTGCACCGGCCCTCTCCCTACCCCAGAGGAAAGGTCCGGAGTTCAAAGGCTGGTACACTTTAGGAAAAAGCCCCTCTTCCTCTCTCCTCAGCCCTGGGGGGAAGCTGTCCTGCCAGACACACCAGCAGTGCCCAGGCAGCTCCTGCCTCTTCCCCACCCTGCAGTCAAACCCTGAGCCCACAGGCGGCTGTGGTGGGTGCTGCTGGACAGGGCAGCCCAATGTGTCCTGCAGAGCTCAACCTCCCGAGTTCTCAGCCTGCTGGTCAGCCCATGGGAGCTCTTCCTCAGGGATCTCTGTTCCTAATTCATCACCGGCTGACATGAGCAGGAAATAAAAAGAGCAATTTACCCTCCATTTCTCCTGTGCAATGAGCCCTTTTCTTTAAGCCATCAGCCCCTTTATCTTATCCCATCAGAGTGGCTGCAGTACAGGTTGTTTTCAGCTGTCTCTGGACATCACTTGAATCTTCAGGGCACTTGTTTAGCCCCACTCACATAATCCCCTCTTTCACTCAGAACAAACAGTGCTTCTGGGCCCCGCTGCACTTCCCCTGCCCCATTGTGGTGCAGGACTGCAGGGGCTGAGGCACTTCAGTACGTGCTGAGGGGGCTGTTCACTGAAGACAAACCCAGAGACCCTGGTGACTTTTTAAATACTTTTGTCTGGCTGGAGAGGGGTCGGGAGTGCAGGGATGCCGAGGTTCAGAATGACATTGCAGTCATCGCACGTGCACGATTTTACAGTGACCATGTTGTCCCTCTGCAGATTTGTGGCTGTGTGGGTACCTGGTCAGACTGGGGAGAGGGAGGGAGCTTCCTATGCCACGGTGCGGTCTGTACGTTGTGTTTGAGGCCTTTCCACACAGGCTGGCAGAGGCCTGGGGTCTTTCTCCCCCCGCTGTCCCGTCAGGCTCGTGCTCCTCGCGCTGGTCGGCAGAGGGCACCGGTAGCCTGGAGACAGTCCTCGGGATGCACTTATTCTGCCGCCTCCCTGGGCAGCGGCGAGGAGAACGGGCATCCCTGCTCTGGGGCAGCTTCTCCGGCATTGGGATAGAAACGTCTCCCAGCTGCATCATCCATCCGGTTGCCCATTCTAGCCCGCCAGACTGGGGAAATGGCTCCAGGGGCCGCCTCCACAAACGGGTTCTCTGCATCCCATCCTCACAGACGTGACTGTGCCCTGTGCCTCACTCATCTCTGCTGCTGGTGGCTGAAACAAGTGTTGCTGGCTGGGTCAGATCCTTCTGCCTCTCCTTTGCTTCGTGCTCCAGGTGATCTTGGAGGTGTTTTATGGGGAACACACCCTCGGATCAGGGTGCAGCTCTTCTGCATTTCCCTGTGTGAACTCCTATTGTCAAGAGACAAGCAATTTAAGAGTTAGCACTGGCTCTGTGAGCACTCCCTACTTAGCCTGCACTTGACTTTTCCTAACTCCATCCCAAATCTGATCATCACAGCTCTGCTAGAACTGTTTACTGCTCATTTCTACAGACACAGATGAAAACAGGCAGTGCTGCAAGGGCAGCTTTGAAGCCAGACGTGCTGCAGTGGCTGGCACTAATGGCATTCCTTCTAGGCTTCTTGCCCTGGTTTTAAAAACGTGGTATCTAAAAAGACGTTCCTTTTTTTGTTTTGTTTTTGTTACATCTCAAATTCTGACTTCCCTCATGGCCTGCTGAACTCCTGGTTGTATGGCCTTTTTAGTGTAGGATCTGGCTCCACATAACACATAACTAAGTTGCTTCTCCAAAGACAACCCTCTTTCCCTTTTCCCTGGTCCCTCCTTTGCACTAGATCTAAGCCATGTGTAATTGCAGGGGAAGTTGATAGAAAGCTAAGAAGAAATACATTTTCTTTTTTTCCCCTACAAATTATTTTCCCAACAGATGAACAGTGGAGAGTGAAGCCAGATTCCTTTTTCATTTCAGCCTACTTGGCAGGCAGTGTGTAGACAGCCCTGCCATCCCTCAGTGTGTGACCCAAAGCAAGCAGCCCAGCCTTTGGAGCCTAAACCAGTTCTGACTGTCAGGCCTGAGTTGTTTATGGCATCCCCCTGCCAGAGGCATGTGCTGCAGTGCACCAGCTGCAGTGAAACTCATGATGATACTGCACCTTCTGATTTACTGTCAGAACTACCTCCTAAGCTCTGTTTCCTGTATGTAAGTCTGAAAGAATGGCACTGATTTTAGCAACTTACTCCAAGTTCGTGTGCTGTAACTGAGATTGGGGTTAGGCTGACTGATGTCTCAGCTCTTGTTCCTTTGTGGTTTTTTGTCCCATTTTAATTCCCTCTGTTGCTTTCCTAATTGTAGCTGACCAAGGATGAGCAATGAGTCATACAGGAAAGGCTCATACATCTGCTCATACATGTCACCTAAATTCCAAACCAGATCTGTCCAGTGTTTGATTTCTTTTTCATCCATTTCTGTGTACTGTGGCATTTTCTAGCTTGAACTAGAAAAGCAACAGAGGCTGGAAGGCCTTGGAGTTTCTTTTTCCACATGGAAATGTGAGAAAGGATCTCTATGAGAGGCTGTTTCTTTCCAGTCTTCTGGAGTGTTCTTCCTCAAACAGTACAAGCATAATGTAACTGACTTTGAGTTATGTTGGCTGACTAAAAGAAGGAAGATGTGGCTCATTGCTGGAAATGACAGATGATTTTGTAATTGTATTTAATCACTATTGATACTGGCACGCTGTTTAATTTGTGTAAGTAAGGAATCTTTGTACCAGCCCGTAGAGAAGTGTTTGTCTCAAATTTGTTGATTATATATAAATGCTGGACAAACTGTGGATGTGTGTTTCCAGAAATGAATTAAGTATGCTTTTTAAACTCCAGAAGACAGCAGTGCTGCTGGACATACACAGAGCCAGTGGGTTGGGAATGGTGAGCTTTGTAATGTCGTCTGTGTAGATCTGCTGGAAATGGGTCACACCAGGAACATGTTTGCAGGTGGGGGGACAGGGCACAGAGAACCAGTCACAGGTGATTTAAGTTTCTCTGGCCGTAATTTAATGTTGTATAAGTTCCTCAAAGCAGCATTGTTTGATCAGAGAGCAGGGCTCAGGCACTCGTACCTTCAGTGCAGCACAGCCAAGTCTCTCTCTCATCTCTGCAGCTCTCAGCCTGCTGGGGCTGGAGTGACTGTCCCACAGCAGTGTAGTTCTTCATTACCACCCAGAGTTCTCTCCTCTCCACACAGCTGTCACTGCCTGGATTGTCCTGTGGGGAGTGAGACAGGAACTGAGCTCCATGCTTTGGACTTGGCTGGTGAAGGGCACGTGAGCTCAGAGCTGAGGGTTTCTGCTGGCACCTGCTGTTCATCCACGTCTGGCTATTGCTAAAACTCTGACACAGGAAAGTGGTTTCAGTCTTTTGGGCTGCAGTCAATGTTTAGATTATACTGTTTGTTCTGCTGCAGGAAAATATTTCTAGGAAACTGTATTACTTCTAGAGCAACTTGGAAAGGAAGACTAGTATATTATCATTGTGAAAATTGTGTTTCACTTCTAAGTGAGAGTCAGATTCTGCTATAGCAAGTGCCTTTTGCAAGGTAAATACCTCCCAGGACATGGTGCTTCCAGAGCAGATTGTACTTTGGATACTTGCTCTGGGAGAGAGACTCCATGGATTCACTAATACATAGTTCAGTGCTGTACACTGGGATACTGTGAGTGATTTTTAAAGTCACAGTTTAATGCAAGACCATATAGAAAAGTCAAAGGATGCTTTTGTTTAACCATCATCATTTTAAGTGCTGAAGGTTGTCTTGATTTTATTACAGTTGCAGAAGCTCTCTGGTTTAGGTGTTTCAATTTAACAGACTAAAGTTAATGCCAAGGGGAGGTATTGAAAATGCTCTTTTGATGTTCTTATGCCATCCTGTTTGCAGAAGTGACTGTGCCAGGGGTTGGATTTGTTAACCAAGAATGAGAGCAAGAGCTAAGAAATTGCATGTTCTCCAGAAACCAAGTAGGGCGAATTCTCATCTGCTTCGCACTTGGTGGTGTTTCGTGGGAGTCATCCCAGTTGGTGTGTGTAGTCCAGCCTTAGAGTGGTTATTGCAAAGAAGGAGTCAAAACCAGTAAAGATTAGGCTTTTTCTCCTGGCTCCATGACTCCCTGGGCTGTCATCTGCCATTTACCACAGACACTGGGCTTCACAGAGGTTTTGAGTCAAATGCTGTGAACCCTGTGGCTTTCTTGGGGGAAATATCTTTTCTGGTGGCCCAGGGTTGATGGGCTTTGGGGTTGTTTAATGTCCAAGACAGAGAGTTCCATGTTCAGCTTTGCCCAGTTTAAAATAAGCCCTGTTTGTGTAAAAATTTAAGAGAGGGTAGGGATTACAGAACACTGGTCCAAAGAGAAACCCTGCAACGAGGGCACTGCCCCGGAGGGACTGTGGGGAGCGAGGGCAGGGAGAGGCAAACGGCCCACACAGCTAATTGAAAGCCCATCTTCCCGTCAGTCATGGTGCTTGCCCATCAATCATTCTGGCACCAACAGGACTTGACATCAGTGGGGAATTAAATAAACTCCTCTCTCTTTAGGGACCTGCTGATGGAAACCCGTAGGGGGGAAGTGAGCAGAGAAGAGCCGGAAGCGTGTGCGTGGGGGAGAAACAGTCTCAGCAGTCCCCTGGGATGGTGCAGGTCTGTGTCCTTCCTCTTTCTCACACCAGCATGGACAGCTGAAGGGATTTTTCAGTGAGTTCCCAAAAAGGTGAGTTTAAAGCTGGTAACAGACCAAGCTCACCTCAGTTTAAATAAACAGACTGCAGTAGCAGTATCCTACGGTGAGTGCCTGGAAAGCCCACTGATGCTCTGTGCAGCTGAGAAGGAGTTTTCACCCTCAAGTGAAACGAGTGCTGTTGGACTGCAGTAACTGAGGAGAATCTGGACCAAAGTGTCAGAGCAGAACACTGGGAAGGGAAGTGGACAAGAGCAGAGAGTTAGCAACTGTACCCCTGTTTTCTCTCCTGCTGGGAAACCGTGTCTGCAGTGAATTAGGATGTGGTGTGGGCTAGGATACTGCAGTTTGGAGCTGCCTGAAATCAGGGTTTCAGTGCAGATAAAGGGCTGTCCCCAGTGCCTGGTGGAGTGAGTGAGTGTGTGTGTGTGCTCGTGAGGAGGGCCCAGCAGCTGGAAACCATTCGGTCACTGACAAGTCCCCTGATGGACCTCTACTGACATGGAGCAGCTTTGGTTTCAGGAAAGCCAAAGGGAACCTGTCACTAATTAGACACACAGCTAATTAACGAGAAGCAAACAAAGAGCAGCAGCTTGTGTTTTGGGAAAGCTGGGCTTTAGTAGGCAAGGACGTCTGCTCCTCCCTTTCAAACCATTTCAAAAACAAACAAAGCGGGGAGACTTGCATTTCAAAGCAGTGCAAACACTGCCAGCCTCAGAAAGCCTTCCAGAAGGGATGTCCAGGAGTGGGATTTAACAGTGAAAGGAAGAAGGGCTCCCCAGGTGTAATGAGACCTTCCCTGTCCCTAGATCAGGGCCCTCTGAATCCCCAGAGTGCATCCCTTATCTATTAGCTTTTAATTTTTCTTTCTCCAAATAAACACTTCTGTTAAAATTTCGGGTGAGTGGATGAGGAAGAAAGGCAGGTGTGGAAACATGAGCTTCCATTTTGTGCTTTGCTGCTTTCCAGATCTTGCAGAAGTGTGTGGTATTTCAATTTAAAAACCTTTTCTGATGCATTGTTTTTATTGATGCTGCGTATATTTATTACTGCAGGGCTGACTAGAAAGGTAGGTCAGTAACAAAATAATCAAAAATTACCTGGACTGTGTAAACAGATGCTCAAGAGTGGATGAGGCTCTGTTTGAGTGCTAATATCTTTAGTAAGAGAAGTGTGTCTTTGGAACAGGAGGAATCCAAAACTGTAATCCCAGTTATGAGTCCTCCCATGACCCTGAGAAACCTTGCTTAGGGCCTGATCCTCCAAGGAGCCTTGCCAGGGTCCCAAGTCCTGCTCAGAGCAATCATTTTTCACTAACTCCAAGTACAGCAGTGCTAGCAGGATTCATTAACTGAATTTTACAAAGTGCTTTGAACATGAAACACGGAAATAATGCCAAGTTATGTGATATTTGGTGTATTTCCTAGAGCCATGCATGTAATTAAGGGAGAATCTCAGCTTTCAAAAACCAAGGCAGTTTCTAACCCTCCTTGTCATAGGAAAAAAATAATAGCCTGAAAACAAGACTGAAGGTTAACAAATTAGGAGGCAAATTTAAAGGAAAAAACAACTCACCAAGTTGTGCTATCTTAATGTCCTGGTTTTGGGAACAAAATCATAAAATTGAGCAGTTGAGTATGACTGTGTGACTATACTTTGAATATTTATTAAAAGAAAATACATTATTAATCTTTTTTTGTGCATTCAGTATAGAAATTATTAAGCCCTTATCATCGCAGTGTAATGTGGATGTTGAGCACAGCCCTTGTCCTCAGAGCAGCCTGTCGGTGTAACTGTGCCTGTTTTCCCCTTGGCCCTGGAGGAAGGTCTGTGTTCCTGGCTGGGGCCGAGGCTGGTGGCTGCAGGCTCAGTCCCAGTGCTGCCAGTGGCTCCCTGGATGAGCATCCTGTGGTCCTGCTGGGATCAGTCCCCAGCCCCACAGGGGTGGCTGCAGACACTGGCTCTGCTGGGTTGCAGATGGACACCTCCCTGTTTCTGTGTGGTGCTGCAGTGTTCAGCTCAGGGGTGTTTTTAAAGCACTGCAGCCTCCTTGAGCAGAAGGAGTTACCAGAGCCCCTGGGGTTACCCTGCACTAGTCCATCACCATGTGCACTTACATTAGGAATTTTTTTTCAGCACTCATCTGGTTTTGCTGCTTTATGGCCTGATTTGAAATTGCCTTATACTATGCTGTCAGCACGGGTGTTTACTGCTGTCAAAGGACCTGTTCAAAGAATCAGCAAAGCCACCACAGGATTCCTTCTTATATCATTTTGGCTCAGGTCTCAAATATGTACCAGCAATTAAAAAAAAAAATAGAGAAAAAAGAAGGCAATGGCTTCAGGTTACAACAAGTAAGGAGCATATCAGCTTTTCCAGACACAGATTGATTTCACTGTGCCTCTCCCCTTGAATATCCTTAGCTTCAATGAAAAAGCAACTGGAGGCAAATACATGAAGCACTTCATAAAGAAAACGTGGTGTGGCACTTCATTTTCTCTTTCAAGGATGTTACTTTGCTGTTTTATTGTTGAGACTGCAAAACCCCAGCAAGGTACGAAGCAGGATAAGAAGATAATGAGAATTTTCTCTCCAGCCAGCACACACTGGCTGAGGGCTGTTTCAGATGGCATCAGGTTTCTTTAGCCTACTCAGAGCTTGAAAATGTGCCCTTGATTTCAGCCCACAGGAACGTGGGCTTGTGCTGCTTTATTGTCTAATGGATCTTTCCCTTGATCTCCTCATACAAACACGTTGAGCATGTGGTTGGGTCACTTAGAGAAAACTGAACCCCACTCATGCTCTTAGTGTAATCCCTTCATATTGATTGCTGTGCTGCACAGGGGCAGCAGGTAACCAAATCCATGTGGCTTCAGGCTGGCAGCTGATCGTCCCACACACGCACAGTTCAGCTGGTGAGCTCCTCACAGCACCAGCACTGCTCTGCCCGTCGCTTCCCACTGAGTGTGAAACACAGAAATATCTTGGAGCACGAGGACGGGGTTGCAGTTGTTCATGGGAAGGGAACAGATGCAGTGGAGGATTTTACTGGGGACTGTGTTCCTCTCTGGATTTATCTTGTGGGTATCTCATGTTTATCTTTTGCCAGCTTGTGTTAGATCAGAGTAGGGTAACCTTGAAGCCAGTGTGTGCCAAAAGTATTTTGTGAAATAAAGGCAAGCAACTAATTATAAAATATATAGGGGGCAACCTAAGTATTTGTAGAAACAGCTTTCCAGTGACCAGAACAACTCTTGATTGGATTTTATGTGTTATTAGGGTCATGTCTTCCATTTCCTGACATTTGTGGGGGTTTGGGCTCAATGGAAGCCTCATTCTTCTCTATGGCTTTTGGGGACTATACAAGGCTAGTTTGCAATCAGAGTGATTTGTGGGGGACACATTATAAACTTGGGTCTGAAGGGAGAGAGGAATCCCAGGAACTGTTGTAGCCTGAGGCCGATTTCTAAATATAAAGTATCCTGAGATGATCTGTCGTGTTTGACTGTCTCCTTGGTTCAGTTTAATGGGAGCTCAAATGCTGGTGATGTGAAACAGAGGACAATGGGCTAATGGGAACCCTCACAAACACTTGAGTCAAGATGAGTGACTGGTTAAAGGTTTGGTCTAGTGCTTGGTGACTGTGGGCTATAACAGGGCATCCAGTGGGGGAAGGAGGGAGATGCCAACTGGCTTTCTACTCTGCTTCCAAATATAGCAAGTGCAGATTTTGCCCCCAGACGGGTAGAACTGCGCATACAATGCTGCTGGTGCAATAACCATGCCCTGGAGTGGGGAGGTGCAATCAGGATACTTACGGAAATGTGTCCCTTAAGAACATTGTATCACGTTACTCCTAACAGCAACAGAAAATGGAGATAGCTTCAGGTTCTTCTTACATGAAACCTGTGCCAGTTCTCTACTGTTTGGTAATTCAGTGTGTTTCTGTTAACACACCCACCCCTTAAATAAACCTGCATTTTTAAAATCTGTGTTCCCAGCAAAACAACAGAAATGATTCTGGCACTGTCATTTCCCAACTAGACCTTGAGACTGGATTTTTTCCCACCATTTTCATTTGGGGTTGTTTTGGCATGAATTTCAAACCTGAATGCATCAGTATCCCCAGGCTATCTTGAGGATCTGATCTAAGAGGCATCTTCACACTTACCCTAAAAGGTTGGAGACGGTATGTGCTCTTAGCTCATTTAAGACCTACAGGTTTGTAACAGACTTGCACTTATAGGTCACTGAGGATCCCTTACTAGCTAGTGAAAGAGTGACCTTGGCTGTAATGTCAAAAGCTGCAGAGAATCAGAGTAGCCATGGGGATAGTCATGGCTTGCACTTTAAAACTGTGGTTTCCTTTGGGACAGGGTAGTTTCAGGGGCAACAGTGTTTGTGCATGACTGAGTAAAGAAATCAAAATCTAACCCCCTGAAGGGGTTTGTATATGCAGGATTTTAGACCGCTGTTGGTAGCAGGTGATGGGTTGTTGCTTAGGGTATATGACAGATTGTTACTGGTGATTACTTCATTATTAGCTTTATCTAGTTCTTCACTGTGTTTTATTACACTCAATAAGTAATATCTGGACCTCCATCCAGACTTAAACTGCCCCCCTCTTCTCACTCCCCTCCAGTTTGGAGAGATTATTGAGACAAGGTTTGTTAATTTAGTATCATAGAGTCATAGGATGGTTTGGGTTGGAGGGGACTGTAAAAACCATCCTTTTCCAACCCCCTGCCATGGGCAGGGACACCTCCCACTATCCCAGGTTGCTCCAAGCCCTGTCCAACGTGGCCTTGGACACTCCCAGGGATGGAGCAGCCACAGCTTCTCTGGGCAACCTGTGCCAGGGCCTCCCCACCCTCCCAGGGAAGAATTGCTTCCTATTATCTAATCTAAACCTGCCCTCTCTCACTTTAAAGCCATTCCCAGTTGTCCTGTCTCCCCATGCCCTTGTAAAAGGCCCCTCTCCAGAGGGACTAGAACTGTTTCAAAACCCACTTGTCAGGATGCTTAAGGAGGGGAGAGGTGAGTTACCAGGCCCTCTTAGCTGCACCAACAGAAACAAAGGCACCAGATTTCATCAAATTAGTCTTAAATCAGTCCCTCATCTTTTAGTCAACCAACTGCTATTAGAAAGCAGCATTTACAGAGCAGGGAATCCTCTCTTTTCTTGAGACAAAAGTCTTGATAGTCTGTATTAAGAAAGAGAAATTGTGCCACTTTTTTACCGTGTCCTGAGCAGAGCAGACACAGGAGATTATTTAATTGGACTTTCTCCTGCTTGAGACATGTTCAAGATAAATGTACTCTGGCAGTGTTGCAAATGGAGGCTTTTCATAGCTCTACATGTCCCTCTTCTCCCTCCCTCTTTCCAGCTCCAACAGATGTGATCAGAGCAGGAGATCTGGTGGCTAAGTGACCTGGTTTACACAAGAGCAGCCCAATCTCTGGACATTTGCAGACTCTCATTTCTGAAGCTGCAGTGATATTCAGAGGCTGCACTTTCAGAATTTGGCTCTCCCATTACCAAATATTGTTTTTCATACTGTATGCTAAATAGCCATAGCTGGGGCCACGGTTTACAGGAATTTAAGCTGCCACCTTATAAAATGCTAGAAGAATCCAGTGGGACATTTAGAACACGAGTGAATTGGAGCCAGCTGGAAACAGAATACAGGAGGCGGATTTTCTCCTGGAGGGGTGCTAATAATTCCTGGTAAAGATCAAAATGAAGGACAGTTGGATTGGTTTTGAATATCCCATGGCTTTGCATGAGGAGAATCTCACTTCAGTCACAGCTTATTATCAGGAGGGCTTTTGCTTTCAGGTGGAGATCTACTCTCCTGTTCTGTTTGCCCCCTGAAGGAGTGTATTTGCAGCTGTGTGCTCTCCCTGGGGCATGCCACCCTGAGAATTGCATGGCATGCCCAGAAACATCAGTTCCTTAGTCCCACGGGGCAAGCAGAGCTCCGGAGGGATCCCAGCAGTGGTTGGCAGCACAGCACAGTGGTGCTTTTCTGTGCTGGGGTAACCAGTCCCTACCCACAGGAGTCCAACACTGCCTCTGAATTGCTCTCCACTGCACCTTTGGGCCACCTCAGCTTGTCGACATGGCAGCAGGACAGCCTGGATGTGGGGCATAGAAGAACCCTGGACTGGTTTTCTCCTGCTCCTCTCCAGTTTTCCTCCTGAGCCCAGGGATCACAGCCCTGCTCCCAGGTGAGCAGGCCACCAGCACTTTCTTTCCTCACTCTCAGAATCGCAGAACCAGAGAATTGGTCAGGTTGGAAGAGACCACAGTGTGTCATCTGGTCCAATGTCTGGACACTTAGGAGCCTTAAAACATTTCCTATCTTCTGTGTGGTAGATTCTGCTCTAAAGAGGTACCCAGAAGAAGTAAACTTCTTTTCTTATAATTCAGCCAGTTTCCTTCAAAGAATTTAAAGGTGCAGCCAGACATGGTGCAAAGCAGCTCCTCGTTTGATCAGCTGCCTGAGTTCTGTGTACATTCAGGTGTATTTAGATGACCAACCATTGGGTTGTTAATGTAAAGGCAAATGCCAAACACTTGGGTGTTCATTGTGATGTCCTGGTTATTTCTAAACCCTCAAAATACTTAATGATCCTTTGGGTTGTATTAGCACCTAAGAGCCCCAGAATTTCATTGTCCTGCAGCTAAACAAATGTATCACAACCTGCCTATCAAGTCCAGCACATTCTTCACCAGTGTATAGTGTCTCAGTATTTACAGAAATCATCTGTTTTCTCATTATCCCTTGACGTTATCCCTTTCTGAAATTAGAGTGGTCACTTGTCTGGATTGTTTTAAACGTGTAAGTTTTTCTAAGTTACTAATATCTATATGAACTTTTTGGACCATGATTTTGCAACAAGGAGTATTTCCATTTTTCTTGCAGAAGGCTTTTTGCCAATTTTTTAAACCCTTAAGAGAAAATTTTTTGCAGGGGCTTGGTGAGAAAATGTTCTTTATTGTTTCAACATGTCTTGGGACAAATAGAAACTGGTCCTGAGGCAAGACAGTATTCAGAATTAAAATAATTCTCTTAAATATGTTATGCCAAGATACTGTTGATATTGATGTGTTTCCCAAAGTGTGCAAGGTACTGTTGGCTGTGTCCCCATTCCTTTCGATGATATTGCCTTATTCAATTGATTGGAAATGAGAGTAGAAGAATTTTATCTTAATTTTACTCCCTACAGACAGTAACCTGGAGCTGGTATATCCTCTGTACTTGGTACTTACTCTGCTGACTATATTTTGCAATCCTGAGTTCCCCCCTGGCCCATACACCAATATACTCTTATTTATGGAGTGAAGTGCATTAATGCAAAGTGACACAGCACGATGGGTGCTTGGTTTTAGCAGCACGTGGGAAGAGACAGGTCTTACTCTTTGGACACTGGAGATGGACATCTTTGAAAGACTTTCATTGCTGTCTCCTGCTCCCCCCGTGGTGTCACAACACTGCCTGGTTTTCCTCACTGAAGGTGAAATCACCACATCCAGGTTCACAAGACTGGGCCTTGGCCATAATGTCAAAGGAAATCTGAAAAGCAGAGCTGTTGCTTGGAGCTTGTGCCTGAGTGCTGCTGTTTCAGACAGTTCATAGCTGAGGTGCAGGACAGGACCCTGAGAGATGAGGGACTGGCCAAAAGCCACGAGGTCAGGCAGGCAGTGATTACAGGGCTCCCCAGGTGGGTCAGGCTGCCCTGCTCTCTGTGCTGTGCATCCTCCTGGGAAGCAGCTCTTGTGGTCCAGAAAGGCACCTGGGCTTGGCCCCACGTGCAGGTTTATGTGCCCTGTGTGTGCAGCCAGCATTCCTCAAAAGCACAAAGCACTGCAGAGCCCAGGGCTCTGCCAGAGTATGGGAGAGAAACCCACAGATCCCTGGGAAGGGAGAAGAGGTGTCTGTCTGGAGAGCAGAGAGGCTGGGAGGTTTCCAGGAGGCAGCTCCAGGCTTGCTGACATGTGTTCTCCAGGGTGCCAAATAGCTGTGCAGGAGTCTGGGGCTGCAGCGAGGGCTGCTAACAGATGTGGCTCGTGGCTCTGTTCACCTGCGACACAACTGTGCTACCAGGAAGTGCTTGTAAGTTGGATTACAGGGCTGGGAGGGTTTTTTGTTGTGTATTGCCAAATCCTGGCTGTTCCCTCTCATCACCTACAGCAGGGAAACTGCTCCGTGGGGACACTGCAAGTCAACTACAAGGGTCCCCACCACCATGAAGTGCCAAATCCTGACCCAGCAGCAGGTGACAGCGTGGCACATGGAGTGCTGGGGAGGAGATGGTGAGCTGCATGAGTGTGGTGGCCCGTGCAGAGGGACACAGCTCCCTGGATGGCCTTTCACAGATTCGGGGAGGTAGATAAGCGTCAGTGAAGATGAGTAACGATGCCACACAAGGTGAAGGAAAACTGCTTCCAGGAATATGAGGTGTAAGAAGAACACTTAAAACAATGTCAGAAATAGTGTCTCTTCCAGCCCTGTAGGTATCTGGCAATAAACATGTATTGATTAGCTGACATTCTTGCTAACAGATGCTAACAAAGAGAGCCTGTACGAGGCTGACTTTCATACTGAGTCATGGCTTGTGCATTGGAAGCTACTGGAAAGGAATTCCAAAAGTCTTATACTCATGTGGGCCCTGCTCCCATTTCTGCAGATGATCTTCCCAGTAGAAACAGGGGGGATACTTTCCTCTTCTGCCACTCAGAAATACCAGTCTACTTTCTTCTTGGCAGATCTCTGGCTCTGCTCTTCAGATTCTTGCTCATCTATCTTTTGTAGACTGTGTGGGTTATACAGGCCTTGGCTCCTAAAGCCTGTGTGTTAAAGGAGTGCCTTTTCCTGGGGCTGTTTGGCCTCTTAAAGCTCACTTGCTCTCAGGGATCATCCAGCAGAGTGACCTAACATGTGGTCCCACCACACAGCAGTGGAGAGCAGAGAGCTCAGGCAGTGAGGGCTGGAGTGAGCACATCACTGCCAGGGTTGGGGGGGCACCCTGAGATCTGTGCCATCACAGTGGTGAGATGTGTGCCCTGTGTGCCCGAGGGCTGCACTTCCTTCTTATCTGTACCCATAGCTTAAGGAGGAGAGACCCTCTGGATCCTGGCTATTTATCAGTGTGTGTGTACCTGAGCCCAGAGGGGAGCACAGCAGTGGCTGTGTGTGTACCTGAGCCCAGAGGGGAGCACAGCAGTGGCTGTGTGTGTACCTGAGCCCAGAGGGGAGCACAGCAGTGGCAGCTGGCTGCCAGCCTGGCAGAGCCCCTGTGCCCGTTTGGCTGGAGCTCTGCAGACAAGAACCTTCGCTGTCGTTGCCGAGTGCTTCACTGTCTCCTTGTGTTGGGAGAAGCAGGCCTGCTTCCAGAGTGCAGCTGAGCTTTTAGGGAGAGAGCAGAGCAGAAGAGAGAAGATGAGGAGTGCAGGTTCCCTCCTGCCCCATGGCTCACTGCAGCACATTAGCTCTGTGTCATGCAGAAGTGACCATGCAGCTCCTTCTATTCGGATTAGGCTGTATTCATTTGTGGGTGAGTACAAAAACCTCCAATACAGATATTCTGGGACTTCTTTCATAGAAAAGGAGGAGCTTGCTATTGAAGCACAGTCCCCTGTCCAAGTTCTGAATTTTGCAACCAAATTCTGCAGTGTTTTTTCAAATTAAATCCCCACTGAAGTAAATTTTTATTCAGTCAGGGGGTGAAGAAATAGTTCACTCTCTTTCATAGCAGCAGAAGTCCTTAATCCTGGCTTCTCAGCTGATATTAATGCCAGTCTTTCAGTTGCATTCACTACCACTTTGACTTTAATTCCTCTGAGGAATCTGTCTCTTAGATGCCTGAAGTAAAAGCCCGATCCCTATGTCAGGTGGGCTTCTGCTGTTTTGTAAGTTTGATGAGAAAAGCAGTTCTTTATAGGGAGACAAATCAAAGCTGCCTTCTTCCAGGTGTAGATGAATAGGATGGGTAGAGAAAAGTGGCTTTTTAATGCAGAGGCGTGTGTTAGCTTAAACAAACAAACAAGAAAAAGAACAACTAAATCTGGGCATGAATTATAGCCTGCTTCAGATTTCAGTGTGTCACGTTTTGAATTGAGCTGAAGTACCTATGGCTTTTTTTAAATTGCATTTGAACAAAAGTAAATACAAAGAGAAAGAAACCAGGACAGCAAAAGCCTGCAGGAAATTCCTGTACTGTAAACAAAGTCACCTTATGATTGATGTGAATGTACAGCCCCTTGTAAACATGTCTGTTTACTTGCAGGAAACCAGAAAGAACCCACATTGGGCGCTGCTGATTTTATCTAGCTTTGCCTAAATGCTTTTGGCTTCCAGTAGTCGCTCTAGAGGGAGCACAGGAGTGATGGCTGCTCCCTGGAAAACTCGAGTCTACTGTACTTTTAAAATCTGTGCCACATGCTGCAGATGGGCAGAGCTTCGCAGGGAAGATTGGTCACAGCTTTTGGTGGCTGTCCTGACCCTCAGCAGTGAAAGCTGATTAATAGTGGATGTGAAGCATTATTCCTTTGCAAAGGAGCTCTTGTTTTCAGTGCACCTAATGAGGGAATTTTATACCTCTAAAAACATAGTAATAACCCTGATCCTACACCCTTAGGTTGCTGTAGGCTCCCACTGAAAGGTCCTTGTTCTAGCAAAGATTGTGTGCTGCTGAGGCTGATGAGTTTTGTGGTGATGGAAAATGCTGTAATTGTTTGTGGGATGTGTTGTTTCAGTTTAAGGTTTGGTCCTTTCTGAGAGTGAAATCCTGGATTTTTCTAATGGATATAGCAGAGGAGTGATGGGGGTTATCCATGTCTCCTGCTGAAGGTGTGACCTGTGCTACCACAGAGCAGCCTTGCATTACAGAGACAAAGCTAAGTGGTCAAGGCCTGTGTCCATGCATAAGGGAGTTTTCTATTCTGTTCTCTGTTCATTTCCTAGCAATTTCTAACATTAGAAGGGCTTTTTTGACCAAGTACAAGTACTGAGTTGATGTCTTCAGTGTTCTATCCCTGGGACTTCTAAATTGCCTTTTGCCAGTGGTAACATCTGACCCAGACATGTCAAGGGGTTTGTAGAGTTTGGCTTTCTCCACATGTGCATTACTTTCTAGTTATTGAAATGTAATTCAGTCTGACATTTCCATACCATGACAACCAGTTAGTTGAGATCTTGCTATACCTCATCACCCTCAGCTTCAGATTTGACAACTTTGAATGATTTGGGAATCGATTGCAAACGTCATTTTCCTAATCACCCCTTTCCCACGTTGTTATGGATGAGTTGCACAGGATGGATGCCAGGACAGGTCTTTGGAACAGCATCTTAGCAGCCCTGTCCTGCTGTAAAAAATTACTTTCTTTTCTTTTAACCAGTTACTAATCTGCAAGAGGTTGTTCCTTCTCACAGCATGACATCATTATGAATCTTTGGTAAGGGAACTTCTTAAGAGGTTTTCTTTAAAAACCCCCATATTTAAACACTATCAGCTAGATCATTCTTCCCCATTCTTAGCCATACACACAGTGAATCTCTCAGAGAGCTCCAAGGGATCAGTGGTACCATTATCACATATTTACAATTAAGTCTGTTCCTCAGCATAGTTTCTGCTAATTTCTTCAGAACAAAAGCAAAGTGTACATACTCAGATTCCAGGATCACCCATAATTATGTGTTTTAGTGAGCAGACATATATGATGCTCAAAAATTTAGTCCTACCTCTTGATTAAATATGACATTTATTCATTCTTTGTGAAGACAGGCAGTCTCCCCCTACGATTATATCTTCTGTTTTTGCACTTCTTGAGGGTCTCTGAGCAAGTTCTAATCAGAGTTGCCATCCTGGTGGGACAGTTGAGAGAGCAGTCCTAATGGTTCCTATGCAGAAGTAGTAACGTTTGTGGTCTGAGACTAGAGAAAAACAATGTTGGCTTCAAAGTTACAACTTCATAAGGAAAGTCCAAAGCCTGAATATTGGCTCTGACACCTCTGCCAGGCACAGCACCCACAACAGCCACCTCTGGCTCTCTTCAGGGTAATGCCAGGTGGGAAATCTTTGCACTGCTGGAGTCAGCGAGGCCAGTAAGAGTAATGAGCTGAAAGTAAAAGGGGAATTTGGGCTAAATACAGGGAAAATTATGCACGTCCCAGTTAATAGAGACAGACAGACATAACAGCCGAATAAATACTTGTCTAGAGGCTGATGGAGATTTCCCTGCCCAGGAGGGAACTGAAGTCAGGATGTGTAGGTGCAGGTGAGTGCAGTGTGTGTGAGGCAGAGCCAGCCCCCGGAGCAGCAGCACTGTGGCAGTGCTGTTCCAGGGGCAGGATGCTCAGCTGGTTGGAATTGTGCCGTTTTCTGACTGCAGGCACTGCTGATCAACCTTCACATCCTCAGCCGTGAGCTCTCTTGGTTTGGTAAGGCAGAGAGGACAGAACGGGAGGAGAATTTATGCCAGACTGAGAACAAACACTGCCTGATGTGGGTGGTTTTATACCTTGGAGGCCAATCCCTCAACTTTCTGACTTGTTTGCCCCCTTCTTTGTTTCTGATGGGAAAACAACCCCGAAGGATGTAAATCACGAGTCTCTCCACCCGCGTAAAAGTGAGAAACTGGAGCAGAAGGGGCTGGCCACATGCAAGCAAGGAGAGATGGCAGAATGAATTTCTTCCTAATAAATTTGACACAGAGGCTGGGAGCATGTTTATAAAACCCTAGCTGAGAGTAGAGCAGGGTTTGTATCTTTGTTTTTTTAAAGTGCAAAATCAGGGCTGGTTTATCGGGCCCGTGGGATTGGACAGCGTGTAGAAGGCCACCCATCTGGAAACCAGCTGATTGCTGCTGAAACTTTCTTCCCAGGCTCCATCCCTCCTCTGACAGGGTGCTGGGGTTTCATGAGAGGCTGACAGCAAGCCTTTTACAGACCGTGACTCCTTGTCTCAACAAAAATTGCTACAAATTAGCTGGAGAAGGGACCTGAGGGGATTGGCCCAATCTGGCTCAGTGTCCCAAGTACATAGTCAGCAATTTTAACAGAATAATCTGAGTTTTCAAATCAATTGTGTCTGGAAGTGACCTTTATGGGAAATGGGTGAGTGGAAGGTAGGAGACAGGGAGCAAGAGGAGGTTATTTCTAAATGGTCAAAGTGTAGGTCATGTAAGTCTCTTGTCCAAAGACTTTTCAGGTTTTATAAAGAAAATCAGCTAGTCTTTGGTTTCCCAGGACTTCTTATTTCCTTTGAGCTGAAGGCAGCTTCTGTATAGAACTGGGACTTGTGCTCCAAGCCTGGGTATCCAAAATTTTATAAGCATTCAGAAAGCAAGCTTGCATTTGGCCCTCACTGGGGATCCCATTTTCACAATAGCCTAAAACTAGTGCATCCTGGAACACTCCATTCCCCTTTGAAAGATGTGACAAAAAAACCCTTTTTTATCCAAATAACCAGTCTGATCCGAGGCTTGTATCCCAGAGTGGTTCCACAGTAAAAAGAGATTTATAGGGTGGAAAGAGATTATCTTGAGTTATACACTGACCACAGCTGAGCACTGCGTCTGGTCCTGTCAGCTCTGCATGGAGTGTGGGATCACTGGGGTGATGCTACACCAGAGAAAGAGACTGAGAAAGCTTTTCAAAATAAGGAAGTTAAGTACAAGCTAAAACTTTAATAAGTACTAAAAAGCTTTGTTCAGGAAATTAAGTATTTTGGTACACCATAGACAAGTAGTTACCTTATTAAATCCCCAAGTAGTGTTTCCAGGTAAATAGACTGAATAATTTCTGATTACAGCTATTTATGCCTACATTTGTTTGGGAACTTTTGAAAATATCCATGAAATAGAAGGAAACAAGTGCCATTAAAAAGGATCAGAGAGCAATTTGCTTGGGTTGACCATGACAATTGTCAGAGCAAACTTTTGCAGTACTTTCACTCTTTATGGTAAAAACCACTTGGCAGTTCTGTTGTACACAAGTCTCATGATGTTGATTTTTGCTTTCCAGAGTGACTGAGCCAAGCAGTTGTGGAAGAGGATGGAAACCCCTTGGACTTCCCATCTTGGAGAGGGGAGGACATCTCTGAGAAATCAGGGAGAACTGCAAAGGGCCCTTCTAAGCTGAAGGACGAGAGGAGAGGAGCACTGGGCACCTTGCCTGGGTGTTCTCAGCAGCTGGGGCCATGTCCTGTTTGGAGGAGAGAGCCGGCCAGCCAAGGGCTGTGAGCAGCAGCACCCCTGGGGACCCCTCCCGGCCAGAAGACAGCACCAGGTAGGCTGGAGAGGGCTCTGGGTGGGTCCTGTGACCTGGGAGGTGCTCTGTGGGCTCTGGAGCTCTCTCAGCCCTTTGCCATTGTCCTGGTCTGACCTTGGTGTGCTTATGGGTTGGTGCATTACCACACCAGTGAGGGCCCTGCTGTTGTTGGTGTGGTTATGGGGTGCCAGGGCCTGGCTCTCGGGAGCTGTGGCCTTTGGCACTGGGCTGTGCCAGGCTGGGCTTTGGCATGGCATGGGGCAGTAGTGACGAGGGCGTGCTGTGGTTTACAGATGCTGCTTTCCCTGGTCACAGTTATATCTGTTCTGCCTTTAACCAGAATGTGTTTCACTTGTGGATCCAACGCTGCTTGAACTGCAATAATTAATGATCACAACACTTCAGATCAAGTCTGGCTTACACAGTGATGTTGACAGACCCATGCCCCAGGTAGAGCATAAAGCAGCAGGGCAGTGTCTCCAGCTGGTGCTGCCCTCGTGCCACCCTCGGGGCGGGAGTGGGGTGTGTGCCTCGGGTGTGAGTGCCCAGGGCTGTGGGACTCTGCACTCTCTACCCCGAGGGACAGCTGGGAAAGGCACCCAGAGCAGCTCAGTGCAGAGGCTTGGATGTGCAGAAATTGAAGTAATTTGAATTTGGAATAAATTTCTGAAGCTATTTGCAGGAACACTTGGAGGCTCTCAGAAATGTAAGAGAAAATACACACTTGCAGTGTGTGAAATGTCTTGGCAGAAAGCTTAGCACAAAATAAACCAAAACTTTCACCAACTTCCACCAGCTGGAGCTGTTACTGTAGCTGCCAGCCTGTCTTGGTTCAAAATTGCCTACTGCTGGTTGATCTGTAGCACTGTTGGGGTTGAAAGACACAGTCAAAGGGAGTTCTTTTAGTTCTCAAAATGTATTATGTGTGAAAACATTCAAATATACACTTAATTTAAAACAAAACTGTCGAGAATCAGGTTTTTTTGCTGTTTGCAGACATGCCAAGAACTCTGCTCTCTGCTGCAATAGCTAATTCTATAACTTAGTCTGACTGGGGCTGTTCCAGCTCCTCTTAAACACAGTGGAAAACTGCTGGTGGAAGGTGGATTGGGCTCATCTGGTGCCCTGTTGAAATTCGTGGTGATACACCAAAACAGAGCACAGATAAGAGGCTCAGACTGCAGAGTGGTTGGGGCAGGGACTCTGTTTGTGTGCATTGTGTAGTGTTGAACACGTTTGTCGACACTTCAGCAATAATGAATAATGCCAGTGTGAGGAGGAAATCTCTCCACTCAACCCTAGGTGTTTCTGCTGCTAAGTGTTGAAAGAGAAACACAGAGCCCTGAACTTTGAAGACTTGGCAGGTGAGAAGAAGGAAAAATCTTTTCACTTTCCATTTAAATTTAGGCTTAATCTGCATTTGTTTGGTCTGGTAGAAATATTCGAGCTTTTAATTTAGTGTTGTTGATTTTGGGAAAACTTCTTGGGACGCATGGCATGAAAACACCTTGGATATGAGGCAAGGTTTTGATTTAATTTCTCCTTTCATCTGTTTTCCATTACAAACCAGACTAATTGCAGTAAGATTCTCTGTGACAAAAAATACTAGGGGAAGTGTGAATTTGGAAGTTTTCTCACTTTACAGTAACTATAAAAACAGTCAGCAAACAGGTTTTAAAATGATTTAGTATGGGAGGGAGCAAAGTCTGGTTGTCTTCATAGCAGCAGGATTTCACTGGCACTATCACGTTTTCAAAGCTCTCAATTCAGCCTGTTCATATTTATAGCAAAGCTTCCTTGCACACGAGTCATATTTATTCCTGTTTTAGAGACTTGTAATACTGAAGCACAAGCTGCTGTGCCCCTGGTGTTGAGGGGCCCACGTGTTGCTGTTCTGGCTGATAGACGGGTGTGCTCCTTTCAAACCAAAGGAGGGGGCAGCTTTAAGCAGTGCTTGGGGAGCAGGACTGAAGGGACCCTTGGCGTGGTTTTTCCTCGTGTCCTATGAATCTGGTCATGGAATGATCCTATTTGTAAAACAGTGCCTCTAACAGTGTTCTGGGAATGGGATGAAGCAGCGAAAGGCAGGGATATCTCCACTGCCAAAGGCAGTGTGTCAGGAGTTTATTGCCTTGGTTACACTTCCCTTCGGGTACAGACTTGTCACAATTTTTATTTTATTTCAGACAGTGTCTTAGGGGGCAGTCCCAGGATTTTAAGCTGCCACAATATGAAGCTGGCATTAAATGTCTGCCCCACAAAAAATAACATTGGGTTTGTATTTGTACTTTTTTTGTTTTTTGTTAGAGAAATATTTGAAATCACATTTGCCTTGAGAAAGATATAAAAATCAAGAAACCTCTTAAGAACACCATATGTTGTTGTGATTTATCCTACGATGGATTTGTAGGGAAAGTCTTGTAGCACTGAGACAAGTTATCATTACCCATTAATTGGATGGTGTATGAGCATAAGAAACCGGCTTGAAGTGTGTCCCAGAGTGTGTGTGCATTTGGAGGGGTGAGCTGAGCTCCTGCTCCTTCCTTCAGGCTTGCAGAAGGGAAAGGCCCTGGTGACTGTGACCTGGGAGACACAGCTGTGGGACAGCTCAGCTTTCTCTTCAGAAAGCTCAGGTCTGCCCAGCTTAGCTTTCTGTTTTGCAAGATCCATCGGCATCATTTCTTAACAACACCCAGGACCTTCAACGCAAAAAGAACAGAGCAATAAATGTATTAAAAGCAATAAAAGAACCGAGCTCCCTTATCTCCATGAGAAATATGGATTCTTTGCATTTTTAATGCATACAAGTCTCTTTTTGGGAACTGCCCTGTGGACACTGTGCTTATCAGCTCGCGATACACTATTGTTCTGTACGTGTTGACATCACTTGTGTAGCTGTTGAGAGAAGCAGGAAGGAAGCTGAAATGCCAAGTGACTTTCCAAGTCCTTATCATCATGTGGAAGAGGGACAGTTGTCACATGAACAGTGACAGAATTGACAGGACTGGATCTGATGGTTTGGTCCTTCTGAAGCGCCAAGTAAACAGCAAACAAGCAGTTAAACAGAGATGAGGAGAAAAGAGCTGTCACCTTTCCTGTGTTCAAGTTGACTTGGGAATCCAGGCTCCCAATGGATGCTGCTAATTCTTTTTAAAAAAATCCTTCTTGCATTGCATGTATGGAAACATGCTGCTCTTCTGCAGTCTCTGTGTTTGTGTGGCTGGTTGGGCTTAATATTTACATGTTAAAAAAACCCCACTCATCGTTATGTAGTGGAAAATTGGGTCTGAAATGTGCCACAAAAATCTCTCCAGGTGATGTATCAAGCTGTCATTAGGAGGAGATTCTGCACCCTTGGCCCTGCTTCTTGTATGGCTTGGACTTAAGCTGTGCCAGAAAAACAGTATTCTTTTTTGGTAGTATTTCCTATATCCTGCAGGCTGGAGCCTCTCCTTTTGCTGGATGTTACTCCCTTTCTTCCCCCAAAGAGCCACTCCTCATGCAGCAGAGGACAGTGCTGATCTGGCAGTGAGCTACCTCAGCTGGTGGAGTAAGTCCTTCCTGGAGTGGATCTGTGATGCTGCTGTACTGGAATGTGTGGAAGGAGCCAAGAAACAGTTATGGGAGAGTAGAATTGCAGTGTTTGTTCTGGAGACAGGCAGAAGGAAAAAATACATACAAAGCAATCTCTGTAGACGTGTATATGACGAAGCAGAATACTTTTCAGGCACATGACACATTTGATTACATTAAAAATCCCTTTGTTCTCTTTTCTTCCCTTGCTTTTTATATTGGGTGGTGTTCCTGCTCCTGGGATGAAGGATGTGGATGGGATGTAGGATCTTCAAGCCTTCCCCAGAGCTGAGCAGGCTGATCAGCTGCTTCTTCATTTGCTTCTAGGACAGCAAAATCCAAAAAAAATTACTATTTTTTTTTTCTGTATGATTTATAGGATTGTCTTTGAGACAGGGATCTGATATTGCCACCTTTGCTTTTTTTGCTCTCCAGGGTCCTCTTGCCTTGATTATAAGAGCTAAATTGTGCATTTCACTGGCAGACCTTCATCCTCACCCCTTCAGTGCCCGTCCAGATCAGGAAAGTACCAGGTCCCATCCCAGTGCTCTTTGGGCCTCCCTGAGAGCTGGTGTTCCTGGTTTGGAGCTGCCCTGCTGATTGCAGGGCCGGCACAGAGGAGCTTTGTTCCCTGACGCTCTCCCCGCCCTGTGCCCTCCTCTGGGGCTCCACATGGCCCACAGAGGATGTGGCACATCTGCGTGTTCCCACCCTCCTGGGGAGCACTGCTGGTGGTGAGGATCCTTTGGCAGTGTGGGGGTTTGTGGTTACATTATTGCTTCCTCCTGGGATTTCCCGTGCTCTGGCACACAGGGTGTTTAGTGGCATCCTCAGTTACCTCCACGGTGACTAATTTGCTGAGACTGCCCAGGCCCTTGGTATCCTCTGGTGAGGATTGGTTACAGACCTTAGTGCCGGCTCCTGACACACAGCCCTCCTTCCCCACAGAGCCAGTGTGTGGGGCCAGGCATCCCAGTGCCCTTCACAGACATCTCCAGAGCGGGCTGGAGCACAGGACTGCCCTGTGCAGGAGTGGCTGGGATTTCCCCTGGCAGTGCAGGGGCACAGCCTGGCTCCCTGCCCCAGGCTCTGCTCTTACAGCCCCTGTGCCAACGGGCAAGGGCCGCTCTCCTCCGAGCAGCCGAGAGCACGTCCCCCCTCAGCAGCCCAGCCGGGCTCCTTCCTGTCCTGCTGGCAGATTGATAAGGAGGGACTTTCTTCCTCCACACCAAGTGCTGCTCTGATTTACTGCAGCTCTTCCTTGAGCGCTTCCGGAGGTCAGAGGGCTGCAGACATTAGCCCGTGATGGCAGACCCGGGGTCATGGGTAACCAATACGAGTGCCCTGGGTGCCGTGCAGCACGGCTGGGAGTAAATAAACCTGTCCCCTGGCTGCCTTTGTAACACCTCTCACTAATGTGACCCAGGGAGGCGGAGGGAAGAATAATGGATGCTTCTCATCAGAAGAAATACAGTGCCCAGTGGCTCGTGAGGCGAGCGTGTTTATCTGTTATTCTTGCGGCCGCTGCCCTGCGGGGCCCGCTGCGCTCCCTGAGCAGGCTCGGGGCCTGAGGGCTGCATTGCTCAGCCCACCTTGCCCCAGCCTTGCTATTTACCTTTTGTAATGGAAAGTTAGAACATTTCTGATGAAATTATTACATTTTAGTTCAAGGAGCGCTATAAAAATCCTGTATTGTGGTAACACCAATCTGTATCCATAGACCCAGGGTCATTCATAATCAGTACAAATTAATCCAAGCTGGGTTAACTGTGCTGAAATTGCTGATGGTCCTTGCTCCAGTAACACTTGAAAACTGCCCAGCTGCAATGGCTGCTGATAGAAGGAATTAAAATTGTGGGTGTCCTGCAGGCAGAAATCCTTTTGGAAGTAACTGAAGGACTGAGTGCCATATGCAGGGAAGCAGACCCAGACAGCATGTCCTACTGTATGTGTAAATGAAGGGGCTAATCCTAAAGGCAACAAAATTTTGTGCATTTCGGTGCAGTAAATCCCACTAAAACCCATGTCAGGGCTCTCGGGGGCCGGCTCTGAGGCTTGGCAGCTGCACTCGAGTGACTGGGCTGCCACGGGACTGAGCTCCGAGCAGGAGGCCCCAGCACCAGCCCCTCCCGTGCTGCAGCCACGGGCAGAACAGCCACAGTGCCCAGGGCACAGGGAGAAGAGCCAAGTGGTGACGGAGGTGCCACTAAGGCGCTGGTTGGGGCTGCAGTGCTGGCAGCCTGTGCTTGCTTCTGCAGCTCTCTCTCAAACCACCAGTGCAGTGTCACCATGAAATGGGCAACTGTTATTCCTGGGGGCATCTGGGAAGCAGTTCCCAGCAGGACTAGGGAAGTGTCAATGCCATCTAGAAGGTGTGGGAAATCCCATCTTTAATAGCGTGGTCAGTATTGGTTGACCCATACCCAGAATAGGTATATTCCAACTGGAGAAGGTACAGAGAAGACCTTCTAAAATGATCAGGAAAATGTACTATTTGTGGATTTTATATACAAAATTTGGCTTAGTTTGTGTAGCAGAATAAATAATGTGGCTGTGCCCTGATGGTACACTGGGAGTAAATTCAAGGGAAGCAGGTGATGTGTTCACACTGAAAGATGATGCTTTGTGTTTTAGTGAAGCCTTCTTAAGGACACATAAGCAAGTGGGAGAAAGACCTTTGGATGGGGTTTTTTTTCACCTTCCTGGGCACTTTGTAAAAATCTGGCACATCCACAGGTTCTCCCCAATTACACCCCCCCCCGCACCTATTCTGTAGAAAATGTACAAAATTAAGTCAGGCAGGGTGCCTTCCCCTGGGTGTGGAGCCTGTGTTGTGTGTAATTGGGACAACAATCCCATGAAAATGTTTTGAGCTCAACTGTGCAGGATTTTTCCATCTGAAAATAGGAGCTCAAAAGATGGGAAGCAGTCTTTTTGAAACTTCCTTGCAAACAGTGGCCGTGCTTAGCACCTCCATTCATGCAATACCCCACAACAGGACCTGTCATCAAGAGGCACTCAGCCCCGCTGAGTCTGCTCCAGCTTCATCACTGGATATAAGGTGTGTTTGTACTGCTCGGAGTGCCCCACGCAGCACCAGTCCCGAGGAGGAGGCAGGCTCCCCTGCCTGTCTGTTTGCCTGCTTGGGTCGCTCTCAGCAGAGGACACAATCTCCGTGGGCAGCAGAGCAGGAGCCCCTCCCGTGCCCAGACCCTGCAGTGGCTGCACCACCAGCACCCTGAGCCGCGCTGGCAGCACGGAGGCGATGACAATGGGCCTCCCAGGTAAACAGAACAACTGAATAAAAAGTGCTGAAAGCCAGCAGCAGGTGAACTGCTAAGAACAAACCCACATGCCCATCACCCCGCCTTCGAGGCAGACTGGGCTGTGGCCGGGCACAGCTTATCACTTAGGCTAACACACAGTCCTTTTCCCCCTCCTGCCCCAACGCCTCCCTTCCCAGCTTTCAACAGTTGTTTGATTACTTGTGTGATACAGCTACAGAAAAGAAATTATTAGCTGCCCCCCTTCCCCTTTCACAACAAAACAGAGAGGAAGCAGCTCCACTGCTTCGTACAGCAGGCAGGTGCTGTTGGGTGGCTGGTCTCTGCTCTCTTCAGGAAGGTAAATATTGGGCTAGAGATGATTCCAGGTGTGTTCAGAGGAGCCCCACATGGTGTGCAGCCTCCACGTGCTCCCAGGAACCCCGTGCTGCAGAATGCATTTGCATGTCTCCTGCTGAACCAGCTCCTGTTGGTGTGTCTTTGGCAGTAATTGGCTTGAGCCTCAAGTAAACATTGGCTCTGTCAGTCTCAGTGCACATATGGAGGTGCTCTTTGCAGGGGTTGAAGTGGTGTTTACCTTTTGCTCCAGCCTGGTTAAAGACAGTTGTGTTAGGAAGCGAGCAGACAATCCAGCTGAGATGGCCTGTGCTCCAAAGACCCCTGGTGTCACCAGGACTGTGTGCACTCCAGCAGCCTCTGGAATGTATTCCTCTCCTGCCACATGCTGCCAATCGCTTGCTTTACTTCAGTTGTATTTTCAAGGAAGATTATTAGAATGATGGAAACTCTGGAAGTTTTCCTGTGGCAATACCCTTCCTAAAGCACCTCTGATCCAGAAGGCCAAAGCAGCTGGCTGCAGAGGCACTGGGTTCCAAAGGCCTTCCCTGAGGTGGGAGCAGTGATCTCAGCCATGAGATGGCAGCGCCTGGCAGGGTTTGTGTGCCATGCAGTCTGTGTTCACGGATGGGGGCAGTGTCCCTACTTGCTCTGACCTGGTTTCACTGCTGTGGAAAGACAACCCCTCCCTCTCCATGGGGAAGAGTTGTGCAGAGCCTGGCTAACAAGTGTTCCTCTTGTGGTGTCAGCCCCTGCCTGTGTGATGGGTGCGAGGCTGCAGCAGACAGAGCCAGCACCGAGGGCTGACGGGGTACGAGGGAGGCCAGATGGAGTGGTGCAAAGGGAGCAGAGGCACAGGGAGGGGCAGAGGCACAGGGAGGGGCAGTGACAGGGTCAAGGGCTCGCAGCAGGTCAGAGCTGGTCCCGCGGGCCCGGCCCATGCACTGCCCAGTGCACCGCCAGCCTCACACACTCCCCTCTGGGGAACGGGGCTGTTTGAACAGCTGCAAGCTTTGTGCAGGGTGGATTCAGGGTATGTGATGCTTTCTTACAGCTTCTTAGTAGGAGAGTCAGTGCAGCACAATGGAAACTCAGGGTCTTCTTGGAACAGCTTAGCATGGTGTTAAATCAGCTTTCTACTTGAGCAGCACTGTTCATGCAGGGGCCACTTCATTGCAGCTCTCGTAGCTGCAGGGAGAGAAGAGTAAGTCTGGGACACACAGATTTTTAGGGCTTCTCTCAATCCAAGTGGAGCTCAGGGCTGGCAGGCAGGGAAACCTTTTTATATTTTGTCCCTGCCAGATACCTGGGTGGTATTGCCCCATGAGAAAGGGAGTAGAAGGGGACCCATTTATCATGTCTTCTATTTTCTCTTTTTATTTATTTTCCTTTTAAAAACACATTAAAAAAATTAATTCAGTGCTGGGGAAAGGTGACAGATTAACAACCCCAGAGATTTCAGCCCTCTGTTTATCCTCTGAACAGAGAGCTGTAGGCATTCCCAGTGCTGCTCCAGCACTGTGCCCCAGCCCTGACCTTATGGAGCAGCTTCTGAGAGGGCAGCTACCCCATTGCTCCAGCCCCTTGATCCGCTGGAGCTGCTCCTCGGATGGAGGGAGGGGTGCTGCTGGCCCTGTGAGGCTGTGCCAGGGACTCCTGCAAGCAAGGAAGTGGATGGTGATCCACACCTAGACTGCTCAGCAACAAGCTGTGTTTGTGCAGGGAATATTGCTTGGAATATTGTTCCCAGTCCTCCAGGCCAGGCAACGCACTTTGAGGCCTCAGGCCGCTTCTTTTCCAGTCTTTAGTCTTCTCCCTTTAAGGAGGGGAAGAAAGCTAATCATGTGAGAGCATAGTAAAAAAGGCCTTTGGGATGCCCAGGTATCTGTGGATGGTGCTTTTCACCTCACTGTGCAGAGTGGATGATAGTTTCCTACCAGCATGTAGAGTAAGAAAATCATGTAGGAAAAGGGTCTGGGCATTTGCAGCTCCTGCCAGCTTCGGCAGAATTTTTAGATGTGCTATAATCATATGGTTTTATTTAGGGAATAAACATGCTCCATGGATCCTAGTACTAGGTTGCCAACTTTGAAAAGGTGAAATTCATCCCCCATCCCTCCAGCCTTTCACACTGTCATACTTGGTTAAATTTTGTTTGATAATTCTCATTACGGGTCATTTCAGTTTCCCACCATAAAGGCCGTGTGTAGTTACCTTTTCATCAGCTCTGGTGTTTGGAATAGCCTTTGCAAACTAGGTATTTCCCTCTGCCATAAAACTGGAGTGTTTGGGAGAAGGGAGGAGAGCATCCCTCAAACCAGTCCCCATGGGTCGGGGTGGGGTGGCACTGTGGGGGGTAAGGCTGCCCGGTGCACACAGCAATACCTCCTTCAATTAGTAATGCTGCCACTGCCCCCTCCCCTCTCTCGAGAAGTGACATTCCGAGACATGCATTTGGTGTTTGAACTACCCTGTCTCCCAGACCCAAGGGACAGGGGCTGGGACAGCTCTGTGGGAGGCCCTGGTGTTGAATCCATTTGGCTGGTGTGCCCAAGGGGCCCTCCATCATCACCTGCCTCTGTTGGGGCAAAGGCATCCACTGCACAGGTGGTACTTAGGAATTGTATCCACTATGAGTTACTGTGGGAAGAAACCCCTCCTTTGCTTTTCTGCCTGTGGTATCAGACGATTGACCCCATTCCCCCTTTTTGCTGAAGGGGCAGAAATTTGATAATGGCCCTAATTACGTCTGAACATTAAACGAATGCTCTGGATCATCATTGCTGTATCCACTTGTCCATAATTACCAGCACTGGACATGGGGGCTTCAAAGGCCACCCAGTTATCGTTTATGTTTACTATAAACACAGCAGCTGTTTTGGGTTACGAGGGTGGTCACTGCTGGAATTCGATGAGCCAGACCCTGAAATCCTCACCTGACAGCAGCTCTCTCCCTCCTTCAGGAAGCACATCCAGTAGAAGAGTGCTCTATGCCACCTAGAGAGGGAGGATGGACGGGCTGTGCCTCGTGCACGTCTGGGGTTTGCAGTTTTCCCAAGCTCCCTCAGTGACCTGCTCTGTGTTTGTGGAGCTGTTCCATGTTTGCTAATTTGGCTAGTCACCAAATACTCAAAACAAAAGGTTTGGGATTTGGTCAAACTTAAGTGTTAAAAACTAATGCTTTTTTGATTCACTTTGCAAAACGGGTGAAAATCCATCTTGCAGTCATGCAAACTGGAGTCTTATGATGAGTGAGCTCATAGACCTCATGCTGCTCTGTGCACAGGGGAGCTCTGCATTTCAAGAGTGTGGCTGGTGTTGCTTTGGGCTGTGCTTCCCTGCACCCCTAGGGATGAGACTGTCCTGTCTTAACTCAATGCACAGGGCATTCAAAACATGTTCTGTGCATTGTTTGTGTGGTGTGAAGGAAAAGACAAATCCTGCTGCAAGGTGAGGAAGAGCAGAAATCTCAGACAAATACAAAGCTTTGGAGATTTGTGAGCTTTGGTGATTTTCAGGCCAGACTGATGTTGCCCATGGCTTTGGTGAAATCTCTACAGAATTACGAGTTGGTAACTCATGATGGCAGCGACAGAGTGGAATTTATGAACTGCCTCTCACTGCCTTTTGTGTTGCTCATAATTTGGCTAAAAGAGTTGGGACTTTCCAGGTTTTTCTCTTAGCTAAAAATCTTTCATCTGGTGCAGTTTAAGAAATGCCATCAGAGTGGGTTTTTCAACTAGTTTGTTGCTGGTGTGTAATCCTTTCTGATTTGTGTTCCTACTCATTTTTTACCAGAGGAAACTGAAGTTCAGTGATTTCAGCATGGACTGTAAACACTGATGGACTGAAAGGGAATGAAAGAATGGCAGCATATTTTGTAGCTGTGATAGCACCACTTTATGAGAACTGATTTATAACGTGGGGAAGTTTCACAGCACTGCTGGAGAATAAAGCTGTGCCCGTGCCTCAGCTTGGAGGCCAAACACAGACTCCTCCTTCGGGAGGAGAGGCACAAAGGAGCCACTGCTGTGCAAGTAGCATGTCCTGCCTCGGCCAGGGCCTTGTGTGAAGCCCCTGGGAGCAGTGCAGGGAAAGGGAAATGGCACAGCAGGGAAGGGGGATGGATGTGCAGCAGGTTGGCACCTGCAGCCTGACTGCAGGTAGTGTGGTCTGACTCAGTTATTCCTCACTGAAAAAAAGATGCTGCGTCTTATCTCGAAAGGAGAGAGCAAATTGGCTGGGTTTTGCAGCAGATAACACACATCAGGGTGATGTATTTATAAGGGGAGGAAAGAACAACACAGTGCCTGTTTATTTATTGTTTCTTGAATTACAGAGGCTAAATAAATTAAACACTCCTTCGGTCCAGAAAGAAAAGCAGTGCCAGCGCATGGAACTGAGAAATGAGCCCTTGGAAGAGGTGCAGACTGTTACAATGTTCTCCTCCCAGTCAATAGCTGAGGTACATCACAGCCTCAAACAATGTTCACGGGAAAGCCCTGGAGACAGAGCTACAAAGACAGCCTTGGGATGGAAAGCTGTGCTCCAGGGCTTGCTAATAGCTACGTTAGCTGATGTTGTCATGCTGTGGCACGAGTATGTGTTCTGTAGTGTGTGGCATGTAGATTATCAGCAGTTTGTGGGTTGTCAGTGTTTGCAAGAGAATGTTTCATGTCAATTGAGAACAGTGTGTTACCCCTCTGGAACGCTGCCCCGGGTCTCTGCACCCTCCAAGGCTCTGTGGCTCTGCCCTAGAGCCAGGGACAGGTAATGTTCTCAAGGGCAGGATTGCAGTGAAGGCCCCAGAGGATTTCAGTGCTGTCCTGCACAGATACAAGTTCAGGGAGAAGGCAAAAGAAAAAAGTGTCTAGCAATGCTAGACACAAATTGACTTCAAGTAAGAGGTAAACATAGAGGAGAACAGGTTGCATGGCACAACACATGAATACGGGGGGCAACTCTCAAGGAGGAAATTTTAGCCTGTGTAGCAGGGCACGTTCAGTAAAACAAGGTACCTGAGACTGGAAATGGGGAAAGCGAAAACTAGCTTAGTGATATGATACAAAATGTATCAGAGGCACACTCAGCCTTGGCAGCAGGAGAGAAGGGGTTATTTAGTGTCCAGCCTCTGTGGCAGCACAGGCCCGAGCAGCCCCAGGAACGGCCCAGCTCCTCCCCAGCCCCGGCCCTGTCAGGCTGGGCAGGATCAGCTGGAGCAGGTGTCACAGGGATGGAGCAGCACAGCTCTGCTGGCTTTCTCAGAGCAAGTGGCAGGATCTCTTTTATCACGCTGAGCCTTCTCCTGTCAGCAGAGCAGACGGATGAAATTTCCTTCTCTGGAGACCCCCTCTCCGTTGCTGTGTAGCCAAAGGATTTTCTAGGCTCTTTTACTGTCTTAATTCTCATCAGATTTGCATCATTATTCAGGCCTAGAAAAAACTATAAAGCTGACTTTAAAATAAAAATCTCTCCACAAAGACCATACCAAGGACTTCTGACTTTGGTGTGTTTGGAAATATTTTGGGATGTTTTTCTTCTGAGCATTTGGAAAGTAGGGTTTTGAGCTGTTTTGTACTAACTTTTACAAATGCTAAACATCTGGCTCTGCTGACATTACTTCAGGTATTCATTCTGAGTCATTTAATCTCGAGTGTGTTTGAACTCAGAGAGAGCAAAGGTGTTTTCTATATTTCAGTAAATGTGCTTAAAATGTGGAATGGTGCCGTGGGTCCAGATTTGGAATGCTCCAGGCAAAACCTGGAAATAGAATTTCATTTCAGCCCTCTATAAAAAGCAGTCTACTCGGCAGTTTTGAACAACTTTCAAATTTGATTTTTTTGAGTGCTTTAATTCTGGGGCATTTTAGTCTGGATTGTCTTCATTTCCTACCCTTTGAGAGTGGGTGAAAGATCGCTCAAGTGTAGAAATGCATCGAACGTGAGACTGAAACACTCACCCATAACCTTTGTTCTTTCTCTCAGGTGGCTTGTAGTTTCAGAATTTACATGGCAACAGAAGTCCACATGGGGGAGGAATAGTGAATTCCAAGCAAGATCTGACACTTGGCTTTAGAGAAGGGATGAAGACATGGGAGGTGCAGGGGCGGCACTTCCCAGGTGCTGCTGTTTCCTCTGGGGGGTGTTCTGTGGTTCTTGTCATCAGAAAGCAAAGGAGGTGGGTTTGGTTTATATTTCTGTACAGGCACAGTTAAACTCTGCCAACAGGCAGGGAAAAGCCCCCATAAATGAGAAGGCAGAGCACCCTTGGTCCCTGTGCTGGCAGGACCACGCTGTGTCAGGGCTGGGAAGGTAATTCTGGGAGCGGGAGGACTGAGCTGGTCCCTGCCGTGCTGTGTTTGGGGTGCTGGTTTGCACAGAGGTGTTGCAGTCATTGCTACAATGTGCAATAAAGCACATCAGCTACTTGGCAGGACATTAGGCCAGGATGAAGAGAATCTTGGAATGAGGAGCTGCCCTGGCAGACTGGCCAGGCCTGGCACCACGGAGGGCTGTGCACAGTGCCAGTCCAGCTGCATTCCTTGCTGCTGCCCACGGCTGTGGCTGCAGCACCACCAGCACAGTGTGTGTGTGGCCTGCAGAGCCAGGGGCAGGAACCCCTCAGCTATTGTGTCGTGTCTGTGAGGGATCTGGGTGCAGCCATTCCACAGCCTTTGGCTCCAGGGATCCCGCAGGAAGAGGGAGAACGAGGAGCAAGGCTGCTAGCTCAAGTTGACAGCTTCTACCAGGAGACAGGAATTGGCTTTTATTTGTTTGATTTATTGTTTTCTCTTCCATAAATGTAAGTTAGGAAATTCTTGCATTTATTTAAAACAAACTTTCCCTACTGAGTGGGAAATTCAGAATAGCTGAGTCTCTGTCCAGAGCTGTTATTCCAGGCCAAGGAATTGGTATGTGATATACAGAAGTGTTTATTAAACACTTCTGATGTTTATCAGGAAATTATCAACAGTTTTTACCTGTAAAAAAAGAGATGTTGCACCATGGAGTTGTCAACCATTGCATAAAGGAACAGTCCCACAGCCCAGCTGCAAACACTTTTGCAACCAAATGCCAGTACAGTTCCTTGAAATGCCAGGGTTAATAATACATGGATTTCATTTAACTTTTTCCATTAGAACGTTTAAAAAAACCCTCTTAGGTTACAGGGGAGACAATAAGGGTCAAGGAAAGAAAGCAGTTAAAAAGAATAAAAGAAAAGGTTTAACAGCAGCACAGGATTGAGGAATGTTTGTTGGGCTGTAGGAGACCTGTCCAGCTGGACTGAGCATCAGCAGTGCCAGTGCCGGGTGCTGCTGCAGTGATGTCTCTATTCACACAGGATTAGGCACTGTCTGGCTGCTGGCTGAAAAATCATTATTTTTAGTGCCGTGTCCTCTGGTCGGTTTTCATTCCCCTCCTGACAACGTGCAGTTGGGATACATTTTATCTTGCCCCTCCCCTTGTACCAGGTTTTGAACAAATAGAATTCTCTCTTGTTGTTAAGCTGTTTTCCCTGGCCCTTTTTTCTCATTTCCTACCAGAGGATGATGGATTTGGTCATTTCTAAGGACCTTCCCAGCTGTTTTGGACATGAAGATAAAAACAAGCTTGAAGAGATTCATCGATATTATGGGAGATTAGCCTGGGAGTTTAAAGATTTCTTTCAAAAAGAATTTTTTCCCCAGTTTGACTCTTTCCTGGTGTGCGTGACTAAAACACCTGTGATATGGGCTCAGTGCAGAGAAGGAGGGATGTAACCCTCAGCTGCTGTCAGGGAAGTGCAGTACACCCACCCCTGTGTGCAGCTGCTGGCAAAGCCCCACGGCACAGGCTGTGTGTGTGAGGGAGGGCACACAACAGGGGCACAGGCTGTGTGTGTGTGTGGAGGGCACACAACAACAGGGGCACAGGCTGTGTGTGTGAGGGAGGGCACACAACAGGGGCACAGGCTGTGTGTGTGTGAGGGAGGGCACACAACAACAGGGGCACAGGCTGTGTGTGTGTGAGGGAGGGCACACAACAACAGGGGCACAGGCTGTGTGTGTGAGAGGGAGGGCACACAACAACAGGGGCACAGGCTGTGTGTGTGTGAGGGAGGGCACACAACAGGGGCACAGGCTGTGTGTGTGTGAGGGAGGGCACACAACAGGGGCACAGGCTGTGTGTGTGTGAGGGAGGGCACACAACAACAGAGGCACAGGCTGTGTGTGTGTGAGGGAGGGCACACAACAACAGAGGCACAGGCTGTGTGTGTGTGGGGAGGGCACACAACAGGGGCACAGGCTGTGTGTGTGTGGGGAGGGCACACAACAGGGGCGCAGGGTGTGTGTGTGTGTGGAGGGCACACAACAACAGGGGCACAGGCTGTGTGTGTGTGTGGAGGGCACACAACAGGGGCACAGGCTGTGTGTGTGTGTGGGGAGGGCACATGACAACGGGCCCTTCCCTCGCTGGTTTGTCACACAGAGCCAGCAATGAGGAAGGTGGCAATCCCTCCTGTGTGAGCCAGGGGTCCAGGGTGGCAGTAATTGGTGGCCTTTGTCTCTCCTGTCCCCCTGCCCAGCTGTCCCAGCAGCACTGCTCTGTGGGTGGAGGGCATAGCTGTCATTCCAGCAGGCTTGGCTGGGCCTGTGTGAAAGCGTGTCCTACAAATTGAGGGGATCCAGCATAGTGACAGACAGAGATTTAGCATGTAATTGCTCTGAAAGTGCAGCACAAAAGCTCTGGGAGGTAGGAGAGTGGAGGATTTGGATTGCATGAGATCTGCTTGGAGTGAGGGTTGGACTTTTTTTCCAGAGCGCATTTGAGCTCCGTAACAGGTGTGATGGTAAGGCACAAATACATCATCCCACAGCCACTGGGGCACTGTGTTAGTCCTCCTCCAGCCTGCTCTGTCCCCCTGATAAAGTCCTGTTTGAGGCAGTATCTGTTACAAACCAAGCAAAACCGTCCCTTGGGCTGTTGCACAGCTCCCACACCCTCAGACTAAACCTGCTTCTCCAGGGAAGCTGAGCTACGTGTCTCTGGCCCTGTTGAATCCCAAATGCCTCACACACCACAGCTTTCATATCATAAAGGTAGAACCTAAATTTCACATGTATTTGGAAGTATAGAAATGGTTCATTTTATTTTCTGGGTTTTAACATTGGTCATTAAGGACCAATTCCATTTCTGCTGAAACTGCTGCTCCAAATGCAATCAGGTTGTGGCTTCATGCTCCTGGGGCCAGTCTGCTCCCATCTGCCCTCCTAGAGCTTCTCGGAGCCACAGATTCCGGGAAAGTTGTGTCTTAGAGTCCAGAACTGATCAGTGACTTTTACAAAGAAAGCTCATGCTCCCAAGTCATGTTATTTTTAAAAACTCGGCACTGTGAGTGGCTGTCAGCCAGTGGTGTAGCTGGGACACGGGCCCCAGGTCTTCTCTCACCTGCCCCTGCCCTTCCCCTTCTGCAGGTGTTCCCAAGGATTGACATCAGTGTCTGCAGACACTGGGAATTGTCTCGGGCTGTAGCAGAACTACTAAAGGAAAAGTCACAGACCGACTTTGGAAAAAGCATCTGAACTTGAACATGCCCAAATAATCCCTGAAACACCCTGGTCTGAGAGGGGGGAAAGCTGTTATACAAATTTGGTGGGCATGGTCATATGATGTGACTGAAAAGAGAAGGAATCACTGGCTCTTAAGTCTGTGTGGTAGGGCAGGTTGCACATTAAACTACTCATGTCAGCTGCTGGGGAAATAGCTGTAAATCAGTCAGTGGTTCTGTGCTGGAGTCAGGACAAGTGGTGGGAAAACTTAACAGTGCTTTTGGGCTGCTTCTTTGCATGACATCTCTGCTTCTATTCTTAGGTGAACTGTACCCAACCAGCCCTCAGCTGGAGTTTGTTAAAGGTAAACTTACAAGAGGAAGCTTTTAAAATAGGCTACTGAGATCTCAGTTTATTTTGAGTGTTACTGATGTTTAGAAGTTTAAAATCTGTGGTTTTGAACCTGGTCACAAAGCAGCAAGAGAGGGGTGCAAAAGGGTGGAAACACTTTATTTAACATTTACATTATTATTTAGTAAATCAACACTGTAAATGGGTATTTATCAGAGCCCTCAGCTGGTGCTCAGGAGATCCAGGCTCTGTGGTTTCAAAGGTCTGCTGCAGACCTCGTGGGGTGTTTGGCCACTCTTCTTTCCTCGGTCTTCTGCTGAAGTGTCCCTGACTTCAGGGACATGGTACTCACTAAGGCTTTGGAGAATTCAAGGACAATGACCAGGCCATGGAAATCCTAACTGAATGTATTGATATGCATGAAGAGATTCCCTCCCTTAGCTCCCAGCAGCAGCTGAGCAGAGGCAGCACTCCCGAGTGGTCAGACCCCAGGAGTGGGTCTGGGGGGTGTGTGAGGTGTTGTACACACATGTAAGAGGGGAATGTTCCTGTCACTGTGCAGCCTGTGCAGATGATATAATATTGTAAGGAGCTGGCTGGAATGTCACAACAAGCAGTGTGATTGATCATTGATGATAAGCTCTTGTCATGTTCACTTGATTTAGATTGTTTTAAGTGTATCATTTACGGATGTACCACTTACTGTCTCTGTGAGAGAGAGGAGATTCCACAACCAAGGGGTTTTTGTAAAAAATGGTGTTGTTCAGTGTGTTCATTTTTCAGTGCCCAAACTGAGAAAGTTTAAAGGGATCTAAATTCTACATGTACTCTGTTGTCCAAAATAGGAAGACATGCTTGAGGGTCTGGGTCCACAGATCTCTTCCTTGTTAAAGCTTTTCTAAAAGTGTTGAAAGAACTGCAAGTGAAACAAGAGCAGGTAGCACATGTCCACATGGGCACATCCCAGGGAACAGGGAAGGGGGAGGCAATGATGGGACACACCTCGGGCCCAGCTTGTGCCAGGGAGTTTGCAGCAGCTCTGCTGACTGGGATGCCAGGGCTCAGTTTATTCCAGTTTAAACGAGGTCAGAGGGGCACTGGAGGATTCCTGTGGTCCTTTAAGATCATCCAAAGGCAAAAGTGCCAAGCAAGTGTAATGTGGACATTACTGACGAGGGGCTGTTGCTCTGCTGTTTGCAGCCACACCTTCTGAGTGCTTCCTCTTTGTACAGCCCAGGCCCAGGTTGCTGTCAGGGAACATGATAGAGGAATAAAGCTGCAAGTGGGATCACGTTTCCCTTCGCTCCTGGTGTGTATGTGTGTGTGTCTTTGTTTTTTCTGTGCTGTAGCTCAGGGGGACTCGTAAATCTTGGAGACGACTGAGGGTTTTTTTCTCCCCGTGTGACTGATTGTGTGAATTTATGTGTGGTATTTCTCTCCCCCAGCCTGGCTCTGTTAAACGAGACAGGAGGCCAGTGAGTTTGCAGTGGGAGCTGGGCAGGGTGGTGGGTCCCTGAGCCCCTCTCTTTGCAGCCCGAGGGCTGTTCCTCAGGTAATGGGTTGGGGGTTCTGCCAGGGGAGGGGGGGCAGCCTTTGGCCTCTGCTCCAGCACCAGGGGGTGGAAGGCAAAGGTGCTTTCAGGAGAAAGTTACACTCTCCCAGGTTAGTGTTCAGTGTGGGCAAAGGGAAAAAACCTTGAGGTGTGAGTTAGAGCGAGGTATCCCAAGGTACACCCCTCTCCTTCCCTGTGTCCAAGAACACAGCCCGTCACCTCTGGCCTTTTCTGACTGCAATCACTGAGCCAAGAAGAAGAGTTTCAGTGTTTCAGAAGTTGGTTGAGTTACAGGGAAGGAGTAGTAGGTTTAAAAACTCCTCTAAAATTATGTCATAAAACTACTTGTCTCTGCTTCTAATTCCTGAAATATTCCTGAAAGGGCCCCTGCCTGTGCCCCTTTTTCTGAGGTGGAGGGGTGCCCTGCATCCAGGCAGTGTTTCCTGCCTTTCCTCCTTTCCTCCCAGCTCTGTTAATCCCACATAGCTTAAACTGTGATTGGGAAGCCCAGCCTCAAGTCTGAGTGCCACCTTGAATTTGAAATACTCCAGTAGGAGTATTTCTCTTGAAAAATACAGTGCTGTTTTCAAAGCATTTCCAGGTTTATTCCAGTCTTATTCCAGTGATAATTGCTTTAGCAGCAGCAGCAACAAGTTCTGGAAGTTTTGGTTCCTGAATAGAGTTAAGAGGCAAAATAATAATTTAAGGTCTCATCTTCACCTGAAGCCATAGACATGTCACATGGCCCAGTTTAATTAGTTTAAAATGTCTTAAAACCAATCTAGTTTTAGCTAAGCTTATTAAATGCACTCAATGAAGTCCATCTGCAGCCCAGCAGAGTTGGAGTGGACATGCCCAGTGTTCCCCCGGGTGATAACACGGCTCATGCACACACACCTCAGGGCTGTTTCCATGCCCTGAGCCAGTTCCAGCCCGAGCTGGAGCACAGCCAGACCCCCGTGCTGTGCCCAGAGCTCCAGGTGGGCTGGCAGGGCAGGGCTCAGCTGGGACAGAGGGGGCTGTGGGACAGGGCAGTGTGTGAGTGCCTGTGGTGGCTGGGCTGGGGCACTGCTCCTGTCTGGATTTACTGGGTCACAGAGCGCGGAGCTGCTTTGCTCAGTTCTGTCCTTCTGACTGGGAGATAACAGGGGCTCAGGGCCAAAATGTGCAACTGCTGTCCTGTGAGCTGTGTCTTTTCCCTTCCATTAGGACACAACCAGAAGGGGTTAATCAGACATGTTTTATGCTAGACCCCAGCAGGAACCGAAGGGTGGGCAGTCGCCTCTTGCAGCTGCGTCTCTGGGTGAGCCCTGTGTGTTGTGTCTGTGGAGTCCACGGGCCAGATTCTTGGCTTGGCTCTGCCCTGGGTCTGTTATCAGTCTGTGGTCTGTCCCTTAACCCTCTGGATAACATTTTAAAAGGCACTTAATGGCCAATTGCAACTAAACATCCAGGGAGAAGTGACTCCCCAGGTACCTTGTTGCTCCAGGGCCTTGGCTGCAGCCTTGGAGGTGTGCAGATAACAGCACTCTCCAGCCAGGCCAGACTGAGGGAGCACATCTGAGCCCTGTTACCCCTCCAGAGCGGGAGGCTCACCTACCCTGAGCAGTATTTGGTTGCTGCAAGGACCTTGCAGTCGCTCATAAATCTCTGGCGTAACTCTGAGGCGGCTTTGCTGACAAATTGGCACCCACCTCTCCCCCCACCTGGCAGCGTGACTCTCACACTCAGGGCTGCTCAGAGCTATTTCAGGCCCGTAACAAATGGAATATTCGTCTCCCCTTTGCCCTGGCAGTTGCCTCCACACCAGTGTTTCCCTTTCCCACCGAGCCGAGGGAGGGAGCAGGCTGGAGCAGTGCTGCTCTCCAGCCCCTCAGCGCTGGAGCCCTGGCCAGGCACCCTTCTCTTCCTCTCCACCTCTCCTGCCCCTTCACAACCCACCCACTGCTGCTTCAACCCCCGTGAGAACTTGGCCCCAGATTTCCTCTCTCCTTGTCGTCTCTCCCCATCAACAAACCATTCCTTTTGTATGGCACATGATCCGGAATGTCTGATTGCTCTTTGTGTCTCTTCCCATCCGTGCTTACCAAGAGCTGAGGCACCCAGGGCCTGTCCTGTGACTAAGGCAAAGGGGACCTGAAGTGCTGCTGGGTGTGAAGTGTGTGTGTAACAAATGTACAGAGAAAGAAGAGTTTCCATGTGGTCACTGTGCTCCATATGCCATTGCAAAACACCAGTGCTGTACAGCATGCCCAATAAAGGCAGCAGAGACTGACTTGCTTTGAAGCCTTTGCTTTGACTGTATATTTTTTCCCCCCTACTGTGCCAAAATGCTCTTAGACACACATCTGCCTTAAAAACAACAATCTCCCCTTCCATTAGCTCAGTTAAAGCTTTTCTGTAAGCTTTTCATTTTGAAAAGACCAGGAAAACCAGAAAAAGAGAATGAGCCCAGGACAATCAGACATGTGGTTCTTGTGACAAAAAAAAAAGTAAATTGAATTTTAGTCAAGAAATGTGAGAGATTTAGAACAATACAGTTAGTACTTAGGGGAATAGCTGCCTGACAAGCAGGTAAGACCAGGGTAATCCTCCATCAATATGTAAAGCAGACACAAAACAAGAGCAAAGAAAATAGAGAGCAGGCTCTTTGCTTGACAGTTTAAATCCTCAGGGTATAATAGCCATGTAGAGCAGCATCAGGCACACAGAGTGAGTGTACAATAACTCCTGCTGTGGGACATGGTCACCATCAGTGCCACTGCAGGCAGCCCTCAAACAGACTTCTCTCCCAGTGCAGCTCTGCGTGTCTTGGTACCGGGTGGCATCAGCCCAAGCTTTGGCAGACCTGGGGCAAAGGAAGCTTTGCAAAGAGGAGCAGAGGCAGGGAGCCTTGCAAGGAGCTAGGGGTGTTAGTTATGATATTCACCATTGCTTTTTTTTTATGGAAGAAAGAGATGATTTGGAAAAACTGCAGCCCTCCATACTGCTCCATGTGCTGAAAATCTCTGGTGCAAAACTGCTCCAAATTTCCTTTTCAGAAGTCACCTGGGAAGAACATACTGTTCTCACAAGAGCTGTGTCAGGTGAGACAGCAGTATTACCACAGCCCTGTGCAACACTAGCTCCCATAAAGCCAAGGAGTACTAAAGGATTTCAAACTCAAAGAATTAATGATGTGGCCAGCACAAATTTATTTAGCAAAATATGTTTGGTTTTGCAAAACAAATGCTTCATGCTTACAATGCTTCTGAAGGCTGGGTTCTCAGCAGGGGAACCCCAAGCTAGCTCACAGAATGGCATGTAATAGTCTCAGGTAGGACAATTTTCTGCACTTGCCAGTCATTTTAAGCCTCACATACGGGTGGCTGCCTTTGTCTTCCGAGTGCCTGCTTGTACAATGAGATTTACCTGTTGTGTTATGACAGACAAGTGATTAACATGAGAAAGACAAGTTGGATCTGGTGTTGAGCTTCCTGTATATCTCCCTTGCATGCCCTCCCAGACGTTTCCTCGGAAGCAAAAGGAACTGTCAGTGCTCCTGGTTGCCCAGAGAAAAACATTTGTGATGGGGTTTGACTCTTCCTGTGTTGCTACAACTCTCTTGCCAAAGGAGCCTTTGTCACACAAACGGTGACAGGGCATTGATGGGCTGCTGCCTCCACTCTGTGGCATGTTTACAACTAGGAGAAAGAGCTTGGATTTGTGCCTGGTGCCAAGGGTGGGCTTTGGTACTGTACCTTCTGCCACAGAGTTCCCATTCCCGAGGGCCTTGCAGTCTCCCAGCTGGCAGGAGTTCTCAGTTCAGGCCCAAACAAAAACTCAAGGCAGTGACAATTCTATAAGCAAAGGTGCTCTCTGTCTCCAGCCCTGTGGTGAAATGGAACTGAAAATACTTTTTTCCTGTGAATGAAGTATAGTTTGTAAGTCAGAAGATCCTTTAAATACATGCTTAACATTTTTTATGGAAGTATTTAGACTTCTTTTTTGGGTAAGAATGCCTTCCTGAACATTGGATTGGGAATTAAATTGGGCTGGTTTTGCAGCCTTTTTGGTGATTTTCCATTCAGGTTATTTCTGCAAAGACATCTCTTTTGGTGAATCCTCCAGTTTTGAAATTCTTCACAGGGATCCACTAATTCATTCTGTCTTTTATGATTTATTACTTTTTTTTTTGCTTTTATAATGATGGTGCTTTACACCTCTTATCTAGGAATCTCCAGTAACTTTCTCTTAATTAGCTAATAAGCCACAAGTCAGCCCTAATGACCTGACACCACGTGTCACCTCTTTTCTAAGATGACACATCCCACCTGTCCCCTCCAGTGCCGGTGCCAGTGCCAGTGCCGATGCCCTGCGGGGCCCGGCTCTGGTGGCACCTGAGCGGTGTCCCCTCCCCGGGGCCTGCGGGCGCGGTGCTGGAGCTGCCCTTTACCCCTCCAAACAAACAGGGGCTGTGGGAATGGGAGCAGCTTCCTTTTCCCTGCAGCCCGTGGGGCTGCGTGCGCGGCGTGGAGCGGGCAGGGCACCTCCCGACCTCCCGGCCAGGAATGTGCTGCCTGTCAGGCTCCGGGAAGGCTTTGCTTGCTTTCTGCAGCTTAAGATCCCCCAGGTTTCTGATGGGAAGAAACTTATAGCATAATTTTTATTTTCTCAAGTGTGTTTTAAGAGGGGAGATGCCAATGACATGGTGTAATCACCAGAGAGCTTTGGAGAGCGGCTGTTCAGTCACTGGGGGTGCAAGGGCAAAGTGCTGGGATTAGTGTTTCAGTGTGCCACACAAAGCACCAAAGCTCACTCCTGGTCTTAGCAGAACAAGACCATAATATTTCAAAATAAAATGTTGTAACAGAGAGGGAAATCTCTAAAACACTTCTAAGTGTGACTAATCTCTCAAAAAATAAAAATGTGCTCCATTTCTTCCTTACAGGGATGTGATTCCCTTGCCATGTGGGTTCTGTACCTATGTACAAAGTCAGGTCCCAGTGGGTGAGTCTTGGTTCAGCTCTTGTGGTTGGTTTGTGCCATCCTGTCTCTTGCCCTTTGAGCTGTCAAACCTGGAGCCAGATTTGCTGCCATTGTAGGATGAAAGCAGAGCTGTGTGCTTTGAAAACTTTGCTCAGTGGAAATTTGGAAAATTTCCTCAGTGACCCACTGCCTATGTTGAGTAGAGGAAAGCCTTGTGGGGAAGCCATTCTTCCCCAGGTGCCTCTGTAACCCATTTCTTCATCTTTACTGTCAAGAAGCTGTGACATAAGTAAAAGGATCCATTTCTAGCTCCTTTTTCAGCAGAAAAACCTTCCCTCTGGGCCAGCATCTGATACTGTGTCATGGCTACAGAACAGCACAGTCAGACTTGTCCCTCCAAGCACTTTGGAAATGTCAGCCCCTCTGAAAGTCCTTCTTTGCAGAAATATCCATGGCCAAGAGGCAAACAACCTGATTTGAATGGAAACCTGCTGAAGAGCAAAGAAAAGGAGCAAGAGTCCCTGCAGAAAAGCGTCTTATCCTTACTAATCAGCTCCCTGGAAAGAAGTCTGTCTGACTGTTTTAGATATTTCAGTTTTCCTATGAGGTAGTCAAAATCTAAATATTAGGGTTCAAAAGTATATTCTTACTTATGCTGGTGTAAACCTATTGCATATTGAACAGGTTCATGGCTTTGCTCTGGATTAAATCCAATGTAACACTCAACAAGCTTTGACCTCAGTCTAATTTAGTTAGAGAGATTTTAGGGGCAGAGGCCTGCTTTGTAACTGCAGACCAAAGATCTTCAGCTCTGGCAAGATGTCCAGCAATATCTATGGAAATGTAACAGCTGCCCTGCTCTGCTGCAGGAAAATCTCTTCTGGGTTTTAACAGTGTGAGTGGTGGAGAAGCACCTCAGTTCCAGTTGTGAATATCACTTACAATTAGAAATTAATGTCTTATTTCTCATATTAATTGAACTACTTGGAGCTTAAATAACCTGAATTTCAGGATGCTTTCTCCTGCAAGAGTGAAAAGCTAATCCAACTTGCTGCCAGTGTTTTCTGGATTTTTTTCCAATGCTGGTATTATGTTTTCTTCTAGGCTATTGGAAAAGAATAGTGAAAAGCTTGTTGAACTAAAAGCACAAGAATATATCTTTCCAGGATACTTCCTAAATCTCCCCAAATCCCTCTCTCTTAAAAATGCTTTTTGTATTCTGTCTTTGCAGTGGTTTCAGGCTGTGGAATGCACCCACACAGATTTTTGTTAGTATTTCTCTCTCGGTATCCTGAAGAACTCCCTGTAATGTTCCACAGAAGCAGAGGTGCTGACGAGGGTTCATTGCTGGATCAGTTGGTTGCTCTGCTGCCATGTGCTCCATGCCAGGAATGGAGTGTGACACGTGCTGGGGGGGTGAGTGTCCCTTTGCCTGGCACTGCCTGACACCAGTGCCCACACCATTCCCAGCTCAGCTGCACAAGGGGCGTGGCAGCAATGCTGATTTGTTTAGGTTTGCTGCCTTCAGGAAAGGGGAGTGATTCCATGGTAAACACTGAGCTAGCCTAAAATTTTAATATATATTTAATTTGCATCAAAAAGAGTTCAGTTGTCTGATTACAAAGTTGGAAGCACGGTTACAAACGATGAGCTTAACTAGGAAAATCAATTCTTAAAGCATGCCCTGCTCATACCAAAGGATTAGCAGTAGTGTTTGTTTAAATGACCCTTCATAGCAGCCATCCCCACCCAGTCATTCCTTCTACTGATCAATTTAATGACAAATTGCTAAACTAGCAGCTTCAGGGAGTGCTGCTCACTTGGGAGGGTGCACAAGAAACTTTGCTGACGTTTGTTTGTCAGTCAGAAATAACTTTGCTCACCCTAAGATTGTCCTTGGTTTTGGTATCTAGGACATTAATTTTATGTTCTCCCCAGACAGCATGATGGAATATGAACCATCTCACAATGTTTTTCACTTTAAAGTAGATAGGAGCAGCTGCAGACATCTCTTTGGTAGAGTTTTGGGAGAAGGCTGAGGTGGTTTTCCAGGATGACCAGGGCTGGTGAGAGACCTGCTGGCTGCAGGGATGTCTGGAATGCTGTGGAGGTTGTGTTGTGCAAGTTAAAGATGATTTCAGACACAGATCTTCAAACCTGTGTAGGAATGTACATCTCCACTCAGCTGGCACATGAACATCCACATCTTCTCTGAAACAACATCTTGTACAAAGCAGAGCAGCTCTGTGACATCTCCATGTCTGGTGAGAACTGAGGGTCTCTTAGGGGGTGGGATGGGGGCAGAGGTCTCACGCTCACAGCAGGCACTTGTGTCTGCACTGCCAGCTGCTGGGCAGGAGGAGAGAGCTGCACCTTTCCTGTGCTGACCGAGCCCTGCCTGTTACCTCTGCAGTTCAGGAGTGCCCGCCCAGCTGTGAGTGCTGAGGCTTTATGGCTGGGGACCAGTTTAAGGTGCCAGTGTTGCTGTGGTGTATCCCTTCTGGCTTCTCACATGTCCAGACTCTGTTCTCTCTTCTTCCTGCAGCAGCCATCACTATGTTTTTGTACTATTTTGTGATATTCTAAATACCAAATTGCTTTTAATACAGACAGCTCTGAAAGCAAACAACCTCCCAGGTGCCCTTCACCTTGCTCTGGGCAGTCACTAAGAACAGGACATTCCTTGCCCCCAGGGAGGGAGGCCCAGAGGATCTGCCACATCTTTACACATACAAGAGAGGTGGCTGAGTCAGGAACTCTGATCCTCATGGAAAGAGAGAGCTCGTTCAGATGCAATCTCCTGAAGTCCTCAGTTACCCTTTGAATGTCTCAATTTCCCTCTCTGGACTAGTTAGAATGCTGGGAATGGTTGGGCTGGGTGGATCTGCAGCTTTGATCCTCAGCTGGAGATTAGGAAGTGTTGTCCCTGGCTGGGTGAGACACACAGGGAGGCACAGCCCTGAACTCTGGAAGAGTTCATACCTGAACTTTGCATCCAGGCCCAACCTGTCCTGCCCGGACGTGCTCCAGGAGAGAGTTTGGTCAGTGCCTGTAGGGCTTGGGTGGGGGTAGGGGTGAGGAGCTCTTGAATAAAATGATGATGATTAATTATTATTTCATAATGAGGGATTATCACAGGCTTTGCAGCTAAATAACCCAGTACTTAGCATTTCTGTGCTGTGGCACCCTGCACGTTCAAAGCATTGTACAAACAGCAACGAAATTACTAAAATGAAGAGATTATTTAATAGCCCGTGTCTTTGCATTTCTCAGGGAAGGGTGGGGAGGGTTTAGAAATTTGCCCTCAACGTTACCATGCAGTCACATTCCAAGATCGTGGCTCATGTTGCCAGGCCTGTGATGTGCTTGTTTGGCTTTTATATTTGGGAGACTGTAGTTATGAAAATAAAACTAACAGGCTCACAGGTACAAGTGCTCCACAGCCTTCCCCCGACGCCCTGCCAGGGACGGATGGGTGGAGAACTCACAGGACCAGCTCTTTGGCCCAAGTGCCATAAGATGTCAGCCTGGTCTTAAAATCTCAGACCCTCTAAACATATTTTGACCCAGCACACCCTGCTCCCTCTGTCCTGCAGAAACCCCATGCTGCCAAGTGGTATCAGATTATCTCCAGTGATAACACTGGGATCCCAACTCAGTGTCCCACTGCCTGTTCTCACAACTCAAAGGCTGTTGGTTTTTACAGACAACCTCTATTTATCATTCCTGTGCTTGCCCTATTTTGCACTGTATTCCTGGTTGTCTTAAAGGAAACAATATTATGGCTTTTTTTTTTACCCGCAGTGCTGCCTGTTAGAGCAGCAGCATCCTCCCTTCCTGGATACTAACACCCTAATGGGGTAGAAGAGCTTTAGGATATTCCATGAAATACTTATATGGACCAGCCGTGGGCCCCATGTTAGCAATGTACATCTGTGCAGACACCCTTTTTCTCAGCCATGCTGGTCTACAAAGATATTAATGGAAAAGAAGCTCCCAATCTGCAGCTCATTTGTTTCTGTGAGCAGAAATAATATTTCAGTGCCCCTTCTCAGCAGATTTGGTTAGGAATTACACGTGGGGGGTTATTATTTGGCTTTTACTCAGCAAAAGGTGCAGTTAAGTTCCAGGAATGCTGCTACCCAGCAAATGGTATTTTTCCTGTGGGGAAATGTATTTTGAAACTAATTTTAAAAAATCTTCTGAACTTGGCTGATAAGTCCTGGTATTAATTGCTCACTAATGAGCCTAATTGCTGTTGTAAGAGCACACCAAGGCACAGCTCCCGATGCTGTTGGAGCGGGAATGAGCTGACAGGGGCTGACACAAAGGCTGGAGAGTTGTCTGAGAGCTGTTAGAAGAAGTCCCATAGACATTTATTTTGGTGGGGTTTCATGTATTAATTGCATCTGCTCTTGGGCTTTTTGGAGGCCTTGGCTCTGTTCGAGCTCCAAGGCTGCTGGAAAGGTGAGGCTACACCTTAGTCTGGGTACTGATTGCCACAGCTCCACAGTTCACGTGCTGCAGCCTTTAGTACTCTGACAAGCTGGGAAAACCAGTAGAGTATTGCTTTTCCTTCTCTTTTCTAGACTGAACCATGCTGATTTCTTCAACATTTCTTTAGTGAACGTTCCCCTCCAAGCCTCTGCACTCTGTCCAGTCGGTCCATGTCCCACTGAAGCCCAGCCTCCAAAAAGCAGGCAGCACGTGGCCAGCAGGCAGGGAGGTGATCTCACTGTCCTCCCCCTCTTCATACAGCCCAATGCTCTCCTCAGGGGGGAAACTCCCATCTCAGTGGTGTTCCCCAGCCCTGAGCTGGGCACTGCTCCTGCAGGGTGGGTGGATCTCCCTGTGCTCGCTGATCCAGGGGAATGCCCTGCAGCTGGAGCTGGACTCTGTGCCAGTGCTGCCCAGGGAAGGCCACACACCTGCTGGGCAACATCAGGCACGGGGGAGGCTGATGCCTCCACCCAGCCATTCTGGGAATTTGGGCAAGGCCTTTGTGCCTCAGTTTGCCCATCTACAAATATGTGTGTGCTCAATGCCTTTGAGAGTCTTAAGAAGAATCACTTTATAAAGACTCATTATTTATTAAATGCAAGTCAGAAGGTAGCACGGGGACTGTGGAAGACTTATGCAGCCATAGGAAAAAACAAGGCATCTTGTTTCCAGGACAGAAATGTACCATTTATAATTCTAAGAGAAAATTTTAAACCTCTCTGTAAGAAACAGAGAGAATTCTTCTTGTAGACAAGGTGAGCTTTACTGGTGTATCAACATCTTTAAGAAAATCTGGCTCTTACTCTTGTGTAGACTTGATAACCTATGAAAAGTAAGAGGAAAATATGAGAAACATAAATGTGGTCCCGTGGCTGGTGATAATTATTATTTTGTTTTGATTTATCGTTCACAGGAATTTTTTTATGAGAGCCTCACAGGCATAATTCTTTCTCGTGCATAGTTTATTTTTTGCCAAAACGACAAGAGGACAGGATATTTAGCAGAATATGTATGATGGGTGGGTGGAAAGCAGAGAGGATTTGGACTTGTGCCAAACACGGGGAAGGCGAAAGAATGAGAGGAACCCAGCTCATTGCAGCAGTGTGTTGCTCCTTGTCTTGGCACGGGGTGTTTGCCTGCAGTGGCACTGCTCAGCCCTCCTGGGTGTGTTACAGGTGTGGGGCTGTGCCCCTGCCCAGCTGCAGAGGGCTCTGCAGCCATCACATCACTGCAAACCCCTCAATGATCCAGGCGTGCACAGCAGGAGTTTAAAAATATAATCTTCCTTCTGGCATCTGAGCCCTTAGGATATGTTTGGTTTGCGTTTTGAGGTGTTTCCCAGTAACCATGAAGAGCAGCAAGGGGCTCTGCTGTTCAGGGCTTGAATGCAGCAGCTGAGCCTTGGGACAGAAAGGAGCAAATATTGTGGTGGCTGCCGAAAAGTCACAGGGGTTGTCACCCAGCAGTGGGGCAGGCCAGAGAGCTGCCAGATGTTATAAAGTAAGCACAGACGGGACCATGGTGATTTTCAAAGGGCACTGCTAGGTGCCAAGTGTTTTGGAAGGGCTCTTTCTTATTTTGAATATTAAGATGGAAGGTTTAAGTTTTGGGAGTGCTTTTGAAAATATTCCACTTGCATTTTAGCAGAGTGCCAGCTGTCAAGAGCAGGAATTTGTGAATAAGTTGTCCCAATGCCAGGTGAAGACTCAGCTTTCCAACTGTATCACTGTGGCTACAACTTCTCACCTCAAAAAGGTCTTAATCCCATGTACAAGGTGCATAGGCACTTATGGGATTTATGTATGCAAGAGAATTGTGAGGCCTGCCCTTACTTGCAAAATAAGAAGGAAAAACTTATGCTCAGCTGACCTGCTCCCTGATCCCATAGTGACCTCAAATCCCTGCAAAATGGACGTGTTCATTAGGATTACTGAGCCAGCCTTTTTGAGAATGTGGCTGTTCAAGGGGTATTAATAAAATGCTCTGCAGGAAACTAATTACATTTTGAGCCTGTTAGTAGCTTCTGTAGAACATCTTCTATTGCTCCCATTGCAGACCAAGCACAGAGTCTCCAGAACTCTTGTATACCTGACCCCAAAGAGCGTTCTTACCTCCACAAGAATAGTTTTGGAGTGGGAACTGTGTCCTGGGATGGCCGTGGGGTTCCACTCAGGCTCTGAAAAGGGACCAGCATGGAACAGTGAGGAGGGGATTTGGCACTGGGTTACAGTGGTGGGACTAATGCTGAAACCTGCTCCATACCCCATATTTGGGGTTAGCTCCACTTTTAAAAAGGGAGGTGGGGGAGGATCAGGGTACAAGGAAGATCACAGTTTTTCAGGCTGAACAGTGTGAAATATTTAAACAGCTCAGTCCATCTGGCTTACCAAAACAAAGTCTGAGAGGTGACTTGGCTACAGCTGGATGAGCAACACTTCAGAGGAAAAATACCAAGAACTAAAGGCTGTTTAATCAGAGTGGAAAGGCAGAACAAGAAATTGGCTGAAAGTTGAAGCCAAATAATTTTAATATTGGGCACTTTTTTCCCCTTTTCACCAGTGTGAATAATTAATCATTAGAACAAGGTTATGTGTATGTTTTTGTGTTTCTTGCTTCTTCACATCAAGAGGAGGTGTTTTCCTGAAAGACAAGCAGCGAGTGGCCAAACACTCTGTATAAATACCAGGGTGAAATGCTGGGATAGGGAAGGGTTCTTACTGGAGTCTTCGATTCTTTCAACTGATTCTCTCTGACTCGTTGCCATCTTCTGAAACATCTCAGTGCTCCACAGCTGTATTTCAAAGGCAGTGCATGGGTTTAAGATGGAAAGAAATGCTGCTCAGCCCTCTGTGAGGGCTCGGAGCACTGAAGCCCAAGCGGGCACGACTCTGCCTCACAGAGATGGGAAGGCACTTGCACAGCTGTCCCGCCTCAGAAATTCCTGCTGATTCTGCAGGGGTCAGTCCTTCACTCAAAAATGTGTTTCTCATTAGATTCTGCCCCCTTGCAGATAACAGTGCAGTCAGTGACAAATCTAGGGGCAGAGAGGCTCTTGGAGCAGCTACCATGCCTTCCCTGGGCTGACACAGCTCATCTGGTTTAAGTTGGGCATGGCAGCGGGCACCAGTCCAGCCCAGTCCTTGGGGAGTGCAGGGCTCCTCTGAGCCAGCGTGGCCACTGTACTTGTGAAATGATCTGCTCTTCTCTCAGTGATACAGCACTTACAGTGACTGATGCCCGAGCAGGGCAGAGAGGAGAACTCGTCCAAATAGCAGTGCTTTTCCTCTGCAGCCAAATCACGTACTGGACTGAGCATTACAGAAAGAAAGGGCTTTATCTCAGAGCTCTCCATCTGATATTTTATAAACCATGCCTGAGCCCTCTTAAATGGGGCAGAAAAGCTTGGCAATGACACTTATGAAAGGCAGCTGGGCCCAATGAGTCTTTTACTCTCTTTTCTGGGAGAAAAGTCTGCCTTGGACAGCTGTGGATGGAGGAATTGATGATCCTGCAATTAAGACCCTGGTTGAAGAACTGCGTGACCTGGATTCAATAGGTCAGATCTTGTGTCTGGCCCTGGGCCAACTGCTGTGATTTGTTATGCCCCTGTTTTCCTGTTGAAAAATGGGAATGGCAGGATGAATTTGTCTGGCAGAGGTACAGGGGGAGAGGTGATGCAGGGTGCTGGGTTATAAAATAGAAAAACTGAAGAGTTCTCAGGAAAGCAAAGCGGCAGGCTCTGCTCCAGAAGGCTTTTGGGAATCCCAAATCCAGCTGGCACGGGGAGCAGCTCCAGGACAAGGCAGGCTGGCAGGTCCCAGGCAGGCATCTCTGCAGAGCCCTGCCAGAGCCCACTTGCTCTTGCCAGCGGCCCTGGGTGGTGATCCCAGGGCGGGAGGGGGCTCAGGGGCCGGGTCTGTGCCGCAGTCGGTGGCTCTGGGGCAGGCACAGGGCCCTGGGCTCCTGCAGGCCCCGTGGCTGCGGCACAGCGAGGCGGGACACGGAGCCAGGAGCCGGGGCCGGCAGGAGCCGGGGCTGCGCTGCCTCCCTGCCCGCGGGTCGGAATGGGAATGCTTTGGCTGGGCACTCCCTCCAAAACGCACCGGCCAGCCCTCCACGGAGGAGCATTAGCATTCCTGCACCGCTCTTCCAGATCCTGATCAACTCTCAGATGTATCATTCCCACTTCATAGCACTCGTTCTCTTTTATTTTTCATTCACAACCAATTTTATCTGGAGTTTAACCTCAGAAAGTTGCCAGTTTTGTTCTAATTGCAGGTGACTCTGAGCCAAAACCTCAGATATTATCATGTGTGAGCGGGTTGGAAAGCCAGCAGGGAGAGCAGCACACGGGCTGCCTGGCCTCAGCACCTCCCCCTGGGCAGGCGTGGGGCTGGCAGGGCCTGGGCACTGCCCCTCCTCTGTGCCCTGAACGCCGCTGCAGAGCCAAGCTCAGCTTTGGGCCACGGCATGAACACTGTATTTTTATGCCTGTATCTTGCCCCGCAGGAACAAAGTTCTTTGAATATAAGCCCTTAGATAACCTTAGTATCAGGTGCAGAGAGAAATTAAAGGCAGGGAGGTGTGGAAGAGACTGCTGAGGAAGAGAGACGGAGGGTCTCTTACAGGAGGAGTAAACTGGGAGCTGCAGGTCACAAGCAGTCAGGTCACACAGGGTTTCCATATCGATTAGCCTGAATTCCCAGTGGCTATTCTCAGTATTCTCTGTCCCTTCCCAGCTGTCTCATTTCCTGGTGGATTTTAGTTGAAGTGATTTAATCTTTTTTAATCTCCTGTACTTCCCTGCTTGAAGATTCTTTCCTGCCTCTGGTCAGGGATGCTGACAAAACTCTCTGAACCATCAGTTCCCCAGTCTTTCCCTGCAAGATGACAAAAGTTTGTTGAAAGCATCAGGGTGGTTGATGCTGTTTTATTTTCAGCCTTCATCATGGGAAAAAACGAGCATGGAGAAGTGCATGGAGCGTGTCTGTGGTGGTGACTAATGACTATTAGGCCCTTATTGCTGTCAGGTGAACTAGTAGCCAAGCCTCAGACATGTGGTCATTGTCAAGAGGAATTTTTGACTCCCCTCTTAGGAGCACCTCCTCCTCCTCTCCCCAGCCATTAATTACTTCCACCATCCTTCCAAACTGCCAAGGAGTGAGGAGCAGCAGAGCTGGAGATGAAAGGAAGCAGCGGCTGCCCCGGTTTCCAGGTCTTTCAAATAACCAGTCTGTAATAACTTCCACAGCCGAGGGAAATGGGCGAGCAGTGGGAGGAAGGTCAGCGCGGAGGGGAGGAAGGCTCTCGCGTAGCAATGATGTAGTGGCTCCTAATGGAAGAAACCTGTGGAATTAATCAAGCGCCGTGCCTCATTTGTTAATGACAGCACGCCCGAAACGTGCACCAGCCCGTCTCGGTGGTGGGCAGCTGAGACCCTGGGAGCCCTGCCAGGCTGCCCCTGTGGGGACGGGGGTCCCGGCGCGCCGGGCGAGCTCTGTGGCAGTGGGTGCTGAGGGTGCTGGGTGACACCTCGTCTCCCCCGCGGGGCTGTGCTGACCTCCCATGCTTGGCTTCCAGGCTGTCATGCGTGCAGTTGGTCACGCTCGGTTTGCCCCCGATCAGCGCGGGGATGGAGCTGACGCTGTTCTGGCTTGCTCAGAGCGGCAGCTCTGGGGAACCAGTTAAGGCGGTTTGGGCCCAGCTTCCGTCTGCTCGCCCCCCACACACGCTCCAGAGTTTGGCCTTGATTTCAGGGGCCAGAGATGAGCAAGAATCAAAGTGGAATAATTACTGGTAGTGCAGGGGGCACGTCCCCAGCCCCTCAGCCCCGGGCTGCCTCCACAACTGAGCGTGCAAGGCGAGGTGTGCTGGGAGAGCGGCTCTCCTCACACCCCAGGGAAGGCTGCAAGCAGGCAGAACCCACCACACCTTCTTGGTTTGTGGGAGGAATTGCTAACAGGGTTTTGGGGAGCATTCAGTACTTGCGCCCCCCAAACACTGTCTCTTCTTTGCACGTCCTGGGGGTAGGGAGGTCACCCAGAGCCCCTGAAGGTTCCTGGGCGTTGGTGTCCCTGTAGCCAACCAGCGCAGGGGACGTGTCTGGGCTATTTGCACCCTTGCACCCTGTACCATTGCTCCCGGCTGTGCTCTCCCCTCTGGCAGTGAATAACTGCTGGCAGCATTGCTGAGGTTCCTGGGGGACTGCTCTGCTCCTGCCGAGGGCAGGCAGAGAAGCAGAGAGGGGTCTTGGCATCCTGACCCGCTGCTCCTGCTGCATCACTCCCTGCCCTTGGACATGGATGGAGCTTTGGCTCTCCGTGTGTCTGAGGCAGTTAACGGATCAGGCCTGTGTGACTCCACAGAGGATTGCAGATATGAATGGTTAGCAAGTAATGAGTCTTCTCAGATATTGTAGTCTTCCTATGTGTATAAAAAATAATGTACAGTCTTGTTATAGGAAACATATGTGTCCTTTCTCCAGAGGCTGGGCAGATTTCTGTTTGAAGAAATGACAGTCTGACCACAATGCCAAGCCCCGCATAGGATCACATTACACCCAGGAGAAGGGCTGAGTTTTCTGAACCTAAGGCTCTTTTTAAGCTCCAGTCCCCTTCAAAGGAGTGCAGCTGCACACTGCCTGATGGGGAAGCGTCTTCAAAATATCCGTGAGGTCACTGTCTGATCTTGGATCAGTCATTTGCTGCCCCATTCATACCTCAGCTTCTCTGCTGGTAAAATCACAATGATACCTATTGACCTTTCAGACACTTTTCAAGATCAATTGCAGAAAATGCTACGGGGCAAAACCACAATGTAAAGAAATGCAAAAGGGTAGGTTTTCTGTGCTTGTCAGTACTCCTGATTCCTCTTTAGGTAACTATTAATTGATGCACTGGACTATGAGCTTTGAAAAGTCACATGGTTGGAAATGATTCCTCTGCAAGACCAATGCATGTGGGGATTCTTTCAGAAGCACCTTAAAGCTCACTTATTTGTGGTACAAACATGACTGTGTAATGCTATCACACTTGAAAAGCTGAAAGTGAGATGCAGTGGCTTGGATTCATAGTTCCCTGGCATGAGAAATATCAAGAAGTAGACAAACATCCCATCTGAGGAGGAGGGGAGGTGCTGAGCTCTGAGCTCCATGAAAACTTGGCCTTTAGGAGCCAGCCAAAAGCCTGGCAGCATTGCTGGCACTGTGATAACCCTGGGCAGGACTGTCGAGTCCTTGGAGCTGGGCCACGTGCCAGCAATGGGCCATCTCCAGTCATAGCCTGCCCTGGACCAGCAGCTCATGGGCTCAGAGCCTGGGCATTTGAGGGGCACCAGGACCCCTCCAGACTCAGCCTGGGCTGGTGCTGCAGCATGCAGGGCTTCACCCACTCAGAGAGGAGTCTTCAGAGAGAGACAAAGGTACCACGTACCTTTTACTGCAGTGATCTCAAGTTGTGCTCTAGGCAGGTAACGTGAAAATGTGAACAGCCACGGATTCCCCTTGTGCACAGCCTGCTCTGACTGACGAACCTGACACCCCGGGATTCTTTCATAATTGGCTGGTGCACGTATGTGCATCTCAGAGTGAACCCTTGTGCTTTTTTTCTTTTTCAGCCCATGATAAATTAAAGTCTTTAGTCCCATTAAAGTATTAAATTTTAGCTAAGTCCTTAATTAAGCCCTTCTTGCTTTAATTAAGGCATTAAGGTTTAATTAAAAAGTTAACACATTGGCAAAATCTCCTTTCTCTTCTGCCTTAACTTCACTGGAACAAGTTGTGGCCCCAGATGTGATCTGATGCTATAAAATCAGGAGAAGCCTCCTGATGCTTTCCCCATGCACGTGAGCAGGCTGCAGTGCACGCCAGCGCTTGTCAGCAGAGCCCTGTGACCAACTGCTGTGTCCAGGGTGGGTGTCCAGGGTGGGTGTCCCAGCACACTGGGATGGGGCAGTGCTCCCAGCCTCTCCTCCAGCTCCCTTGCCCTGCTCCATGAGGCAGAGCCTGCCTGAGCCCCCACGCTGGGCATGTTCCCCAAAGCACTGCAGGGACAATCCACACAGACCATGGGACAGCCACTGAGTCACGTTTGCATTGCTGGGTCTTGTCTTTAGGTGTGTTTTGGTCCCTGGACTGGTGAGTCAGATAAGTTCCAAGAAAGACATTCTCAAACCAAAACCCTTGTCCCTTCAAAAACAGTTTGTTGCTGTTTGCCTAGGTGCACCCAAGAGCTTGGCTTTGCTTCAAGCCCCAGAATTTTCAGGCACAATTTTGTGTTTTAAGTGGCGTATTGGAACCAGGCTCTTGGCTGTGACAAAGACCTGCACTTGGAGCAGGGAACAAGGGCCTTCCAGCTGGCCCTGGACAGCTTTGTGCAGCTCCCATGGAGGTATGTATGGGAGTCATCCTTGGAGGAAAAACCCGCCCTCGGTGTAAAATTAAGAGCAGAAGAATTTTTAGCAGCTAAAAAATCCATTCTAGAAAGCAGCAAGTAGGTGTGAGAATCTGCTTTGTAATAAGTTCACTACCTGAAAACTAGAGCAAGTTGCAAGAGCTGAGATTATCCACCAGAACATGGCTGGCTCAGTTCCAGGCTGTCCAGCAAGAAGCCCAATGAGAGAATACACTGGAGAACTTGTCTGAGCAAATGTGCTTTTCTGGACTTGCTGGTACCTTGCTGAAATCAAGTATGGACTCTTGTCACCTCAGTGCCCATTGCCTTGATTGTTTCAAGGGAAGGTGAAGTGCTTGGGCATAGAAGGCAAAAGCACTGCACACTATGTAGTCTTTCAGTCATGTTTCACTTAAATCTTCCATCAAAACCTGCATACTCTGACTTGTCAAAACCAGCTCATCCCAGCTGTCATTGCAAAAGCGCCTTTCCTCGAAGCAGAATAGAATTGGCAAGGAGAAAACTGCATTTTTAATAGGTTGCATTTCTCCAGAAGTTCTCTTCCAGGGACCTCCAAGATCTCTGCTATGATAATGACACCCTTGCAGGTCATATGGTAGTACCGTGTTTTCAAGTCAAGGAAACCAAAGCTCCCACGTAGAGCAAGCTACCAGCAGGGCCTCAGTCTCACAAGTCTCAGCTCCCAGCATCTCGTTGTCACAGGGACACAGGGACAGGGCTGCTGTGTGCAGGGGGCACACACGGCCAGTGTGGGCAGCAGGGGGGTTCTCCCCGTCGTGGGTGATCACCTCACCCTTCAGGGAAAGGAATTGCAGGGTCGAGGAGGTTCTGGTCAGATGTTTACTGACAAAGTAGAAATCTGTGTGGCCTCTTCTCCACAGGAGAACTCCTCAGCTGTGGTGCAGTGTCCTGTGTCATCTCTGTTCTCAGTGTGTGTGAGAACCACTCTTACACCCTCTCTGCATAGAACAGAAGGCTGTTCTATAGAACAGAAGGCTGACAGAAGGGCACCCGTGCTCTGCCCTCCTACAGCACAGGCAGCTGCTTGAACAGCGGCCCTACAGCCCCTGCTTTGGCCAGCGGGCCGAGCATCTCGCTGCCCTCGGCTCTGCCCGGTTCGCTGTGCCGGGCTGGGCTCCGGGCCCCGCGGGACGCGCACACCCGCTCCCCCCGGCGCGGAGCAGCGGCTTTGCCTCGGAGCTGGGCACGGAGCGGGGCCGGCGCTGCCTGCGCGGGGCTTGGCCGGCGGCTCTGGGGCCGGGGGGGATCTGACACCCCGTGTAGTCACAGTGCTC
>NW_020884906.1:588475-609395 GCF_003945725.1 Corapipo altera
ACGGGGATGGACGGGGATGGAGCGGGGATGGAGCGGGGATGGACGGGATGGAGCGGGATGGGGACGAAGCGCGGTCGTGCCAGGGGCTGCCGGGCTGTAGCTGTTTGAACACGCACGGGCACCCCGTGTGGAACAGGCAGAAATATTTCTGTAGCTTGGTAGAACAGGAGTTAAGCTGAGCCCCCATCACTTTAATACCGGGCCTCTCAGCACTAGGAACCGAGTTTGTTTCTTTCCTAAATAACTAGAATTCATACGGAAATATGTTTAAGTGCTAGCAGCAGCCCTGGGAGCCCAGCAGTGGACAGCAAATGAGAAAACAGGTAGCTAAGAGCATTTGGAGGCAGAAATGAAACTGTGCAGCCCATCAGCTGGTGATCTGTGATAACCAGCCCAGCAGCTCATGGTGAGCTTGTACCCACCTTTGTGCATCTGTGCTGGAAAAAATGCCTGGAAAAAAATCCTGTTGCTTGTGGGCTGCCTCTTGCTCATTAAGAGAGTGATGGCTAGAGCCACAACAGGAGGGTATTTCACAGGTCTCAGCTCTCTGGGGAGAGGAGAGGGGCTGCCTGAGTGTGCAGGCTGCAGCGCAGTGCTGGGCACTCGGGGGGAGATGCAAGGGCTGCTGCTCTGCACTGCACATCTGTGCACTAAGGGAGAAGGCAACATGACACACAGCTTGGTGAATTCAGCCCAGGTACATCTTGGTGACTGTTCTGGAGAGGAGCTGAATATTCAGACACTACCTGAGTGTGAGCTAGAAAGATGCTCAGACTGTGCTGTCCTCTGCAGCAGCAGAGTTCCTGTGTGTGACTGCCTCGGCTTTCTCAGTGCCAGGAACTGCTGGGAGTTGGTCTCTGCCATAAACCTGAAGCATCTCCTGGCACACCACGGAGTTTAACCCGTCCCATCTGAAAGGCTCTTCCCTGTATCTTATCAAGGCTCAGGCAGAGCTCCCCAGGGCCCCCAGCAGCCCTCCAGGGGTGTCCCAGGTTGGAGGCAGGGACTGCACCCCTGCAGGCACCTGCCTGTCATGCTGAGGTGTCCGGGCACTGCGAACAGCCGAGAGGAACCTGTGCCTCTCTGCTCCCTCTTTGCACGGGATACATGTGATGACAGCAAGTGGGACATTTGCCAGGGTATGAAAACCTCTCATCCTTAAGGAAATAAGTCCCTGCGGGGAGCCATTCCTGAGGAGTGGGCAAGGCAGCTTGGGAAGTGAGTCCAGGAATGCGGGAGCCTGCTTGCCAAGGAAGGCCTCGTCTGCCTGCTCAAAAGGGAGGAATTACTGGAATGTTTGGGGGATCCAAGCTATGTCATTGTGAGATGGGAACCAACAGGCTTGGGAATAAACCCTTAATGGAGAAAGGTTACAAACTACCCCTGTTCCTTTGGTGATCATGGCTCTGGAGGAGAAGAGCCCAGATTTACAAGTGATTTGGGGCAGGTCAGTGAGTCAGGCACTCAACATCGAGGCTGCTTTAGAGGCCTGAGTTACTGATGGCACTTGTTAAATCACACATTTTTATAGCATTTCTGTCAGCTCTTCTGCCCTGGCTCACTGGAGCAGCTCTCCCAGGTAGAGGGGCTGTCGTACCCAGGCCAAGGCGCTGGATGATGGACAGCACAGAGGCCAAAGAGCCTTTTTCTGACAGTTTGGCTACACTGAAAAGTCTTTTGCCAGCATGTCTGTGTAACCTGAATTGTTTTGCACATCCAAAACCAGTTCCTTGGTTCTAGTGCAATGTCCCATGGTAGGCAAAGTGTGGGACACCAGCTTACAGCAGTGTTTGGGAAACATCTCCAGCTCCACAGCCAAAAGAAAGACACGGTGTCTGTGTTAACATCCCCACTGCCTGACACAGTTTAGCACTGGCTGTTCAGCAGTGCACCTGCATCCCCACAGCAATTCTTGTTCTTTGGCTTTTGAAGTTGTTTGTGCTCAGTGCAAAGACTGCCTGTGGAAACTGGGAGGGACAGTGCCCTGGGAGCAGAGAGGGAGAGAGAGGGTTACAAGGGTGGGCACTGGGAACGGAGAAGAGAGACAGATACTCTCTTCTTCCCTCAGAGCTGTGAGCAGGAGAGAGCCTGGGAGGCACTTGGAGCACGAGGAGCCAGTCAGATTTTCAGTGAGCTGTGCATGCCAGGCTGCAAATATCCATGGGGGAAAGCAGTCATAGGGAATTAACTTCCAATGGCCAGCTTTGTACTACAAATTCCTCACTACAAGGGCTGTAATTGCCTCCAGTCCATAACTCACCGAACTTCTGCACTACCTGACGTCATCCTAGAGCTCTTCACAAGGAGATAGCAAAATTCCCAGACCTAAAGCAAACAAAGTGATTCATTAATGTTTCATCAGGGATTCTCTGGCAGGTGACGTGGGATGTGAACTCAGATTCACAAATACAGTGATTTTATTATTTATATTAATTCAGTGCATTACCATAATTCTACATAGAGATTCTATGGACTAATGACTATAAAGATATACCCCAAATTATTTATCTTCTTGAGGTATTCCAAGAAGACTGTCTAACAAATCTAAAGTCTAGGCAAAAGGATGTGACCTCTCCTTAGGAAAGGTTCACCCAAAGACTAAAATTCTTCAAGTCATGGCCATCTTGAAGCTTGTAGGGAAGGGATAAGAGAATGGAGTTTGAAAGAAAAAAAAGCTCCTGTTTGTTAGTTTTATTAGGAAGGCATTTTAATGATAATTTTCTCCTCTGTTCTTTCACAGAGTGATAAGAATCTCTTTTCTTCTTGTTTCTTGGAGGGCACTGGAAGGCATCATGGGTCAGCTAGACTGCCCTTTATCCTCTCCCATCCATCACAGTTCTGGCTGGTGATGGGTTCAAGGTGTTGCAGGTTTGAGATCCTAAGCAGTTCCTAATGCCTCCTCCACACTCTGAAGCTTGCCTTGTTTTTTCAGTAATCCAACCTTTCCCCTTCACCCACGAGAGAGTTTAAGACATCTGCTACCACAGGTTTCTGGAGAGAACAGGGAAACTGATAAAGAGTGTTCGTTGTGCTTTGATTTCCAGGGGAAAATTTCACCCTAGTAGTAGTGACACTGGTGCATTTTTCTTAAAGGGTAAAAAGGAAGCATGAGAAATTCCACAAAAATAACTTACAGCTGTCTTTGGTACTGTTATACTGTTATAAAGGACAAACAGGGTACAATCAGAAATATGCCCAAAGATTTTCTTTTTCGGGATCACAGATGAGACATGAATATTAAATTCTACCTTGTGCAGCCTGAGAACTTTAATGACTTGTGAATTGTCATGTCTTGATATAAACCAGAACTGCCTACCGATTTAGCTCAAGGTATTTAGCTCAGTCTAAAGGGACTGAGGAGCAGCTGAGAAGGACGGTGTCAGCATGTTAGCACGGGGTTGTGCAGCACACCCCAGGGCTTCCCAACGCTCCGTGAGGACAGCTCTGCCTTCGCTCCGGCACTGCTGTGACAGCACAGGAGCCCGGGGTAGGACAGGGGGAGGAGAGCTCCCACGGGGGCACCTGGCAACTCAGGGAGAGGATATCAGCCCTCATTTGTTCAACGTTAAGCATCACACCCTTGCCATTATTTAACTTTACCTGATCTTTAGTGGGATAATTGGTGTTTAACATCTGTATTATACATCCTTCTTGAGAACGGTGTTGACAGTGCAGCCCTGACACAGCCTGAATGGCAAACACGCTGTGGGGTGCCCTGCCCAAGATAGAAATCTCTGATCTTTCCTCCAGCCAGACTTGCCTGTTTCCTCTCTGACTGAGGTGTAACTTCTGAGTGAGTTGAGAAACTAAGGGGTTGCTGTTGTAAATGTGATCAGACAGAAACATGTGTTAAGCGGGGAGAGCTTGCCAAATAGATCCTTATGCCACTGCCTTGAACTTAATGACAGTAAGATTATAAACTTTAGTCCCCCAGACTGCAGGTGACTCTTTTGGGACCAAGCATGCTACATCTGGATCCACCTGGTCCAAGGTGTCAGTGGGTGTCCGCAAAAGCAGGCTTGAAGATTTTAAATGCAAACCATCATAGGGACAGTGATGTCAGAACTCCTCCCTGTTCCTTGAAACAATCCCTAGACACCAGGCTACCGACAGTCGGATCTGGCAGGGTCTGAGCCGTGTGCTTGGAAAAGCTCCATAAATCTTGCCCGCACCTTTGGAGCACTCCTGGTCTCAGGCTGCAAAGGGAGCTTTCTGCAGGATCCCTTTGTACAGAGTTCGCAGACAATGACATTTTTGTCTTGGTTTTCATTTCATATTATTGCACCAGTTGTCCTGGATAAGATCATAAACTTGTCCTCACTGGTAATGTGCTTTCACAATGTCTGGAGGAGGCGAGAGGAGGTTAAAATTAATGCGACTCCTAGCGTGAAATTATTCATGGCTCAACACTTGTAATTACCAGGGCCAGTTTTAGGAAGCCCATGGTTATGAGGAATTTGATATTTTAAGACTTAAAACAAATGTTTTACAAGCTTTATCCTTTGCCCACTGCAGAAGACATTATGGTGTGGTAAGATCGCCGTGCATGTGCCCCATCCCAGCCATTCCATCAGCTGATCCCACCTGTCAGTCGTTCATCACCCACACTGCCCTTGGATAAGAACACTGCTGGGGGGGTCAGCCCAGCCACTGTGCTAATTCCCCACCAGAGCAGGGCTCCTGCAGCCAGGCTCGAGGCATCCTGGGCAACGTTCAAAGCTTTTGGAAAAAGTCATCAGATCAGACCAATTAGGGCCTGTCTGCCCACACTGACAACTGTGTCAGGAGCCCCGTGCAGCCCATCCCTCCTGGGCATGCCCTGACCACTGCTGCCCTGGCTCCAGGCTCCTCTCGCCATCTCAGGCGTGTTCTGACAGAACTCCACAGCAATTCCCCCTCATTCCCAGTAAAGCAGGAGCAGAATTTGGCCCCGGTGCCATTTTATACCAAAGGGACTGGCTGTGGGCTGAATGGGGAGTGGGGCTTAATTCAATATTTAATCCATGTTCTTAGACCATGTATCGTATTACCACCTTTTAATTCCCTTTGTTACTCCATGATTTGTTATGTGTTCTGGGGGACTCCCACACAATCCTAAGTGCTTCTGCAGCTGAGTCAAAGCAGTTCTGCTTTCACTGGAGCCCAAAATACCAGGGGCTCACAGGGCTCGTGTGGGTGCGTTCTCACAGCAGGACTCCCGGCTCCTCTGCCCCACAGAGGGCAGCTGGGCTGGCCATGCCCCACACCCACCACTGCCAGGTCCTTCTTCCACCATGCTGTGCCACTCTGCTTCCCTCTGCCACCGTTTTGTCCAGGGAAAAGAGATCTGTACTTCAGTTTGTGTTAAGAAACTGTGGTTGCGTCACTATCAGGTAAATAAATATTTATGACAGCTACTGGACATGCATTTCCCTTCATGTGTCCCCTTCACAGTCTTCTTACACTTTCAAGCCAGGAAATGTGTGATTGTCTCAGACCTGTCTGTGTTAGTAGGTTGGTTTTGATGTCTATGTTCCAGGTTACCTGGACTCTTGACAGTCTAAAAAGGCCCCCAGACTGCTTGGTGTGTCGGACTTCATTTGCTTCATGGTTGTGATTTGGGCTGTGAGAAGAAAACAGCCCAAATCAGAGCTGCTGTTCCTACTTTTGTGTCTTGGGGTCTTAGAGGGCATCCAGCAAGTTAGAATAGAGGATTCCTCAGTCTGCAGTATTATCACCTGAAAGAAAATCCAGTTATATTTTGTATTTTCCACTTATACATTCAAAGTAAGTTGTTACTAAATGACAGAAATAGGGCAGTTGATCATTAGTGATTGCAATAGTGTTCAAGAGGTCCTCCAAACCATTATGTGGCAACTTCCTCTCATCTGGTCATACCCATTCATAATATACCCTATTTATAGGTATAGAATGCATGGGTTTAAACATTTACACTCTCTTTAGAAGTCATTCATAAATGAGCCCTTCCTATGAAACACGGCCAGAATGATTCAGTGTTACAGCATCCCATTTATGGAGAAACCACATCCACTGACAAAGTCAAGCCTTTGAGGGCTGCCTGGCTTTTCTGGCACGAAGAAGGAAGCAGGCTGGAGTGCAGAGAGCAGGACTGGGGCACTGCAGCCAGTGCAGCAGAACAGCCCAGCTCTGCCCTGCAGGGCCCAGCCCTTTCTGGTTTGTAAATGAGAAAGTCAGTTGACCTGGAAAAAAACCCTTGCTGTGTGTTTTTCAGTGAATGCTCATTTTGCCCCAGTGCAGGGCTCACAGGTGCCCTGTGGTGTGTCTGGGCATCGCAGGAAGGCAGCAGAGAGCACAGCCTGATGGAACTGGAGGAGAACCCAGCACTGTGCCAGGTGTTCATTCCCCAGGGAGCACCACAGCCCAGCCTCTCCCCAGGCCCCGGGGCAGAGGCTCTGCCAGGCAGGGGCACAGGGCATTAGACACTGTGCAAGGCAGGGAATTAGAAACTATTTCAGAAAACATGCCCCGCTCCATGAGGTGCTCCTGGGGCAGCCAAACAGCATCACTCAGAGATTTATGTTATTCTAGGAAGGACAACTCCTGGAAAGCTGAGAATATGAGAATATGAGCATATGAGAACCACACGAGCAGACAAACGTGGTCCCATCCAGACAGGCTGAATTAATGCCATGGCCAAGTGTTTGGATTTTAAAATGCCTCTCCCAGTTTCAGACTACCAGATGCCAACTCCCAGCTTTCCAGGAGCAGGACTTGACCCTTTGTAGGAGGACCTGTCAAGATCTCTGCTTTAATCATCACAAATGACCAAAAGAAAAATTAATCTGTCATACTCAGAAAAAAACTTTTGAGATCACCCCTCAAGGAGGATTGCAAGTAATCCCTGTGCAAAGGCCCTGTAAAGTGATCTCTTTCAAAATCATATGTATGAAATTAGTTATAATCTGCATGGTAACAACCCAAATTTTCAGCTTGACTGTGCAGGGCACAATAAGGAGAATCCAGATGGTTCTGAAGGGGGGTTGTACACAGCCTTTCATTTGGCCATGGTGAGGCCTTTGCTGCACCTCAAAGGCTGTCCCATGGAAATGTGCACAATAAATCCAGGGTGACTGTGTTTTCCTGGTAGAGCCTGACCCTGTGCCCTCTGAAACTTGTGACTAATCTCTCACTAATTGTAGTGGTATAGGATCAGCACTTCATAATTTAGAGCCTAATTTTTGTCTGCATGTAGGTGCTTTTACATTCTCAAAGTTATGAACCTAAATGTCAAAAAAATGAGCCTACAGCAGGGACTGTTCAAGGAGCTTGCCTTTACAAGCAAGTCACCAGGGAGCTCTTTGATGCTCGCTGATCCTTTCAATTTTATGTAATTTAATAAAAGCAAACTTTTACTTAACATTCAGGGTACTGCAGAAGGACAAAGTGCAGTGTGATGGTGGATTTTTCTTACATAGGGCACCTTGTGTGGAGGAATCATATTGCAGTGCCCCAGGGAGCAAACAGCACAGCTCTGAGCTGGGATGGGCATCCAGGGATGTTCAGTAACAGAGATGCTGATGAGGAAGAAGGAATTTGGGGGCTATTCCATATGCACAAGACATGTGGATCTCTGGGCAGAGATCATGGCCAGGCTGCCGAGTGTCTGGGTTTGCACAGCCCTGGGCTCCAGGCCCTGCTCTCCGCCAGCTCCTTCTCACTGCACACAAAAGTGGCAAGGAAAGGAGAGCTCTGTGTGACCCTGTGCTGCAGAGCAGAGCACACCCTTCTCTCCTCGGGAATCATCCCATGGATGCACAGCTGGATCATGGCATTGCTCTTCCCCAAGTACACAAAAGGACTATTATCTATGATAAATAAGTGCTTACCAGACATAGAATGGAGTTTTGGATGAAGTGCAAATCGTCCCATTTACTTCTGTCACTGTCAAAAACCTATCCCCTAGACCAGCATCTGTGTTGAAAGAGAGACAAGAGAAGGCAAAGGATTATAAAAAAAATGCAATCAAAACAACCTGAAACTGGGACAAAGGGGATCTAAACGAGACAAAATGGAGCAGCCAAACTGAGGACTTCAGAGGGCAAATCCACTTACTGGGGGAGGAGAAAAGGCAACCTGTTAAGAAAAGGGCAAGTGAAAAGAACCTGTCCAGGAAAAATAAAATGCTATCAAATTTGTATGTAATATTATCAGTCAATTATAATAACATCGAGGGAGACTTCATAAAAGAGCTGATAAGATAGGTGCTCTGTGTGCTCTGCCCTCTGACTGGAGCACCAGCATTAATGACCTTATCTCTTTTGGCCTAACGTCTCTGATAAGAGGCAAAGCAAATGCTGTGTTTTCTCCTCTTGTTTGCAGAGGGCAGGCAGCTAGCTAAGCTTGTTCCCTGTTCTTCCACAGTCCCCAAAAGTGGGCATCTTCCCGAGTGGAATGGGGAGAGGTGAGTGGCCAGCTCAGGATGGTCAGGTCACAGGTCTTGGGCCTGTCCCTGCTTCTGTCCCAGACTTGCTGGGAGACTTCAGCCAAGTCTGTCCATCCCCTTGCTCCTGTCAGTCCCTTTAGCCCCCAGCAGGGACAGTTTCTGCAGTACCTGATGGCAGCACTGGGGTCTTGCAAATAATACATCAGAGGAGCACTTGAGTATCAGAGCAGATCCTGTCCCCCCACTCTGAGAGCCGTGGGATAGTCTGGCAAGGCTGCTGCTGTCCTGTCTGCTGTGACCTGCCCAGCAACTGGAGGGAGAACCCAGGAGTTCTGCTCCCAACTTCCTCACTCTTGCATCACTGGAAATATTTTGTGTACAACCCTGTTAATTAAAACTTTACTAGTAGACACTTGAAGTAATGAAAACCAATACACACCTGCCAGGTCTAAAGACATTTTCTTCAGTGAAACTATTAGATCAACATACACTAAAACCTGGCCTGTAAATGTTTTGGCCCCAGGGCTTTTCTCATAGTACATTACAAAAATGTCAACCCAAGTTAATCCCCTCTAACAGTTGGTAGATATGGTTTATCTGATCAAAACAACAGGACAAAGGGATTTTACTGACTTTATTTTCATTATCATTAAAGTAAATGTTTTTGCATCACTGAAAAAAAAAGTTGTTGGAAAGTTATCTTGTGCTGTGGAATAGAAATTGTCCCATGCAAATCTTGATTCAATATTATTATACACTACTGTAAACAGCATGGTGTTGATTCAGAGAGATCAGGGGAAGGTGTATTTTGGTTAGTCTGTTCATTTGTTTCCAGTTCCTGCTGGGGCAGTTGAGTTCCAGCTGCTGGCTCTGCTGGTTACGCTCCCTTTCCCTGAGCCTGCAGGCTCTCAGGTCAAGCAGCACTGCTGACATTCCATGTTCCATGATGGTTTTCTCCTGCTCCTTGGTTTGTAACCCACCCCCTCCCACAGGAAAATACAAATAATGAGAGAGTGAAACTTATCTACCTTATTTATAGTGGGCTGACCACTGAGTTCATCCTGAGCATAAATTTAAATAGGTACATTCAGCCCTGTGCAGACAGGAAAATGTCACAGGTAGATGAAGTAAAGCACACAACCAAACCTGTTCTCAAGAGCTCTTTTAGGCAAGGCAAGTCCTGCACAGCACAGGTCTTGCTAAACAGTTACTCCTTCTCACTTGACCTCATTTATGTAAAAGTATGTTACTAATGAATGAAAAATCCCACTCATTCCCCAAATGGGACGACAAGGCCATGGGCAGCTCTCAGGAGGAGCCTGTTCAAGCTGCTCTTGTATTTCATTCCACCTTGGGGTAGTTACCCACTCCTTGGCTTTGCTGCTGGCACAGCTGCACCAGGGATTAAGATGTTAATCCTCTCTTCCCATTAGCACTGGCCAGTGCTGAACTGTCTTCCAAGGCCTGACACATGGGTGTTCCATACACCCCAGGGCAAGAGCCTGGCTTCCTCCCCAGTGAGCAGCACAGGCAGGTAAAACACAAAACATGTTTGCAGAAATCTCTGCAAAGCACAGGCACAGAGGGGAGAAATGGCCCCAGACCTCCTTTTCATGGCACTGCTTCTTGGCCCCATAAAAAGGGATCATTAGCTAAAATCCCTTGGCCTCCCTGGCTTATCTCTCTCTATAGGGCTGTATTTAGGAACAGAAATGGGATCTGGCAATTTTTAAAGATTCAGATTCCTTAATCATTCATGGTGGGAGAATGTCACTGAGTGGGGATCCGCACATAAGCCCCCAAGATGGGAAAATACAGGGAGCTTTTGGTTGCTAAGGAATAAATGAGGTTAAACAGAGCACATACCCTTTCCTCATGCAATGCCTGTCTGGTGGGAATGAGAAGCCCTGGGTTTGGTATGCAGTGGTTTGGTGTCTCTAGAAACATCTGGATGGTAAGGCAGGACTGTGACTTTGAATATTGTTCTGCACATTTCTGGCTGCAAAGTCCTGTTTCCTCCCATCCTCTCCCCATGAAAATACCTCTCCCCATGATATGATGGGGGAATCCACCTTCCAGTGGGTTAAGAGATTTATTTCACAGCAGCTGTGACAGGATGTAGGTAGAAAGTACATGTGCCATTACAGGGCAAGGGAGCCCAGAGAGCAGCTGCTCTGTGCACACCTGCCCTGGGGACAGAGGGAGGGCAGTGATTTATCTGCCATGTCTGTGGAAAAAAGCATGGACCAACCAGACACAGGCAGCCTCTCTTATTTCCCAGCTCCTCTAGGAAGGCTGTTCCTTTCTGCCAGGCTCCCCCTTGCTTTGAGCCCATTGCAGTTGGGTTGTGCAGGATGTGAAGCCACAGTCAGTTCTCCATGACAGAGGGCAAGATGTTTAAATCCACTAGAGGCATCCAGATCCCTGCTGTGGAAGGCAGCCTCCTTCCCGTGCCCATTTGGATACCAAACACATGCAGCACTAAAGCAGGAACTTGGCCCATTTTGAACCCAAATACACAGATCAGATTTCTGCTTAAAAATCCTTAGACACAGAGGAAGAAGGCACAAGTGTGGGAACAGGAGCAGCAGTGCTCCAGCACAGCCGTGTGGGGGCCCTCAGCTGTCCCTGGTGGGTTTGTGTGGCTGTTCTCTGTGTGAGCCCAGGCTCAGGGGGTGTCCATGCCCTGGTCAGTGCCCGTGGGCTCAGCTGCCCCGTGGGCTCAGTTGCCCCGTGGGCTCAGCTGCCCCGGAGCAGTGACACACCCGGGTGGCACCAGCTGCAGCTCCAGCTGTGGGAACGAGCGGGGAGGCTCCGGCTGCTCCGGCCCGGGGAGGTGCAGAGGGACTCAGGACAGCAGCTCTGTGGGGCTGGTCTCTCTGAGAGCCTTCCTATCCCCCTTCCACAGTCCAGTGGGTTTGGACTTCCCTCGGTACAGCACCAGTGGATATGGAGCTCCTGAGGGAATCTGAGCTGTTTGCCAGGCTGAGGAAGGGGCAGGGCGAGGTGCAGGTGGAATCCAAATGCAGGGTGAATTGAAAGGCAGTTTCTGGGAAATAGCTTGAGGCTGTGGCAGACACTCACCCAGACTTTCACAAACTGGGGTTTACTCTTCACCAAAGAGGTGTGTTTTGCAGCGTCACACACATCTCTCTGAACACAGAATATTCTCCACGCAGACTGAGGATGAAGAAGTCAGCCCAAGTCAGCAGAACTAAGTACACACAGGGGCCTTACCCAGTAGAAGGAGTCAAATAGGAGAATGGAAAGTAAGTTTTATTATAGATGGAGTTAAATGAGCTAGAACTAAGCTTTCCAGAGACAGCAGGATCTGGCCTTACCAGACATGCGTGCACGGAACAGGAGACAAAACCAAATTGGCACATGCCTGTAGATGGAGAGCAACATCAGTGCTCAAAATACATGAAACCAAAAAAATCAAATAGCAATAGTCTTTTAGTGACTGCAGAAGGGTTATATCAGGAACCCTGTCATTTAAAGTGCTGCAAAAAATAATTAGAGAGGAGCAAAGAGGCTCATTAAAAACCTGATTCTGTTTCTACTTGTTTTAAGTGTTTGTTCTTATTTGCAAAACTGGAATACTAGCATTTTCAAAGGTTTATGAGAATGGGATTTATATCAAGAGCAAAGGGATTTTTCCATGTGCCAACCACTTACAGAATCTTAAAAATAACTGGGAAGAACTAAAGAGATGCAAATATTCCAGATAAGTTTTCATATCAATGGTCACTTTACCTTAGTGAGGCCACATTTATAAGGCCAGGTAGGATTATTTTGTAACCTAAGACCAAAGTTATGGAAGGGTGATGGTTGGAGGTTTTTATTCCTGCCTTCTCCTTGCAGTTCAGCTGACAAACACTCAGGCAGCTGATAGAGAACAGAGCTGGCTGCTCACAGCACGTTCCAGAGTATGAACTGCAACCAAAGCCTGAAGGGTGGATGTTGAAGTGTTTATTTCAGTGACCTTAAGCTTTAGACTTTACATATAACCTTTGGTACATGTGTAATGGTGCATGTGGAGGAGGTGCTACATCCTCTGATGAAGTTTTCTCCCTGACTGTGATTTTCAGACTGGGAGCTCCCCAGGCTGCAGAAAGGCAGCTGGGAATGTCTGAGGACATGCTCAGTGGCTTCAGTTCCCTGTGCTCTGGGGTGTACAGTCCCACCCAGGGGACTGGGGGGCTGCTGAGCACAGATGTGTGCACAGAGCTGAGTGTGCAAACACAGATCAGCTGCACCAGCACAGCCTGCCCCTCTGGGGCAGTGTGTGTGCAGCAGCAGCAGTCACAGCAATCCGGGAACAGGTACAAGGAAGCAAAGGATCCCCTGTGAACCCTGGTGGGAGGCAGAGTTACACTGGGTTGGAGCAGATGGGGAAGCTGGTGTCTCACCAGGGAGGAAGGAACCATGGTATGTGGCCCAAATGGCAGTGCTTGTTTAGGGTGGGAACAGGGTGTCTGTCCTAAGAAAATTATAATGTGCACAAAAGCCAGCTAATCGTCACTAAATCTTTACTGTTTAACTGTAACTCAGTTTAAAATCAGGTCCCTGCCAGCTGAGAACTAGAGATGCCTCAGTGTGCTTAGTAAAGAGAAGTTTGGATGGGAGGGTGGCAGAAACTCTCCCATCTGTTCTTGAACACAGGCTGAAGCCAGTTCAGAAGTCCACCCAGAGATGGCTCTTCCATAGCACGGGCTTCAAGGAGGCTGGGTCCAGAGTTACTTCATGGGAAGTGTTTGGGGTGCTGAGTCAGCACTGCCACTCCTGGTAGCCCTGAGTTTTCCATGGATGGTTCCTGTGGGCTGAACAGGAACTGTTTATCTGCTACAGCCCAGCCCAGCATGGCAGGATCTCAGGCAACATGAAAAATAAACAGGGGATTCTGGCAGCATGATGTCACTCAGGCCAGCCCAAACACTGCAGTCATGCCAAGCTGGGGCACTTAAGCAAATCCTTTGAATGGGTTTAAGAGACAGCTAGACATTTTTATGAGGAGAAAGGAGATTTGCAGATGCAAAGACAAAGCAAGGAGGTGCATTTGAGATAAACTTAAAGGGCCAGGCTCATTGGGCCAAGTGGCCATTTCCTGCCTCACAGTCCTTTGCTTCCTCACATCTCTTCCCAGAGGAGCCCCTGGACCAGTGCACAGCCACTGCTTTGGATATGCCTGTGGCAGACCTGGCACGGGGGCACCACTGGCAAGAGAAACACTTTCCATGGAGGACATGGCTCAGAGGGGTCAGTGGGACAGTCCAGACTGAGTCAGGGTTGCTCCTGACATTAGATTGGACTCTCTCCTGAGTCACTGAAAAATTCCTCACTTTCTGCCCTAGAGCAAACAGGGACAAGATGGCAGGTGGGAACAAGTCACCACACTAGTGAGCCCCGAGGAATTGTCCTCCTGGGATGTACCCAGCTGGCACTGCAGAGACAGCATTTCCTGGCATGGGGGAGAAAGAAATCATGGTGATATCCCATTTTCCAGAGTTTGAGTTTAGATCTGTGCCTAAATACTTCAGAACTATTTAAAGAAAGGGAGCAAAGAAAAAGGAAATAACTGTGCTATATTTTTAGCAAACAAGCAGGACTGACTTACATGACAGTGCTGTGAGGAAATTCTCTGACTGCAATACTTGGGTAGAGGTAAATTATTATTGACACAGAGCAAAAGGCTGGAAATAATTGAAATAAATTCTAAACTTATCTGACCCATCCCCTTTCCCCGTGTCTCTGGGGTCTTCAAACTGGGTTAGAAGTCTCAGGAGGACTGTGAGTTTTTTTACCCCTTGCTTTGATGGAGCTACAAATACCTCAAGATGAAGTGTGTCCCTCTGTTCATTTCTGTTCATGTTCTGTTGAAAAACAGAAAAGGTGCTTAGAAATAAAAAGGGAAAGGAGAGAGCTGCCTGGCCTTTTCTGGCTTAGCAGCAGAGTTTGGTTCCCGTTGATCAGAGTGTGGGTGTGTTTGACTGTGATCATGAACACGTTAGAAACAGAACTAACAGTGCAGAGGTGAGGACGTACAGCCCTGCTGTCCTTTGCTCTTGTCAGCTGTCAGGTTTACAGCCCTTAGCCCAGGGCTGATCTTCATCCCCTCTGCCTGAGACTGTAGATAAAGCATCATGTTTTACTCTGGTGCTCCATCAGTTCCTTCATGGCAAAGGTGCAGAGGTCTGGTAGGTTATAGAGGGAGATCTCTGAGCTTCCCAGCCAGTGGAGGCCATGAGGGCATATTCTTGGGAACAAGAGAGGAAGTGGAGTTTTCTAGGATGAAAGTTGTTTGTGCTATTTCCTCTCTGCTGTGCAGCTTTGTGTCAGTGTGTGAGATGAAGCTAATGCACCTTGCATCCTGCAGCACTGCACCGTGTGACAGAAAATCCTGGGGTACCTGACCTTAGATTTTGAGGGACATGTTAATTGTTCCAAATGTACAAAGGCAAGATCAGTTTTGAAACGCAGTTCCCCCTGCAAGGGACACTCAGTCCTTCCCAAGTTATGGTTCTACAGGTTCATTGCAATAGGGATAAAACATGAAAAAGTGAGGATTTTCAAACAGTGAATACAGGGAAGAAAATTGTGATCTAGTCCTGACATTCCATAGCAACAACAAAAACACCACTAACAAATTATTGTATGAGCAGCAGAACTAAGGAACCAGAACTTGCTTCAGATTTGTGGGTTTGTACAAATGCAGTATAGGAGCTGCAGCTTCCCCGTGGCCTCCCTGAGCCTCAGTGGGGCAAGGTCAGCCCGTGCTGCCACCAGCCTGGGCACTGTGCCCGTGGCTGCCTGGTGCTGAACCACAGCCCAGTGCTTCCTGCCTTCCCCTGGGGGGGCAGGAAGGGAGTCTCTTACCCCAAATCCCTATTTTCACAAAAGTCATGGAAGTTCTGTTTTCTTTGTGTCATTCATCATGTTTTTAGAATTTTGCTTGTGATGGAGCAGGAAATAAAATCATGTTCCAATGCCAGATAATAATATTTTGAACCAAATGTTTAAAGTCCATAATGTAATTAATGTTATGAATTAGAGAAGCTGTACTTAAGAAAACCCTAGTTTGGAATCGGTGTATAAAGAAAGCAGTTGGGCAGGGGGTGGTTTGTGAAGTCAGACAGTCGCCGAGTGTCCCTTGTGTGCCATGAACGTCCCTCCCTGCTGCAGAGGGGCACTGCAGGTGGCTGATGGAAAGGAGGAAGGATTTGGTGTGTTACTGCTGTTAAACTAGGATAATGCTCTAAAGCTGGGGTGTGACTGCAGTCATCTTTCTCTTCTTCATAAAGAGAAAGACCCTTAAAACAAGGGAAATCTTCCTGTAGGCACAGTGGATATAAACTTTATGTAGTGTAACTAACTGTTTAACCTCTGCACCCTCACCTGCCTGGAGACCAGTTCACAGCAGCCATGACATGAAGGCCTCAGGCAAATGGTTTGTTGAGTATCTGTGCAGGCTCTCAGCTGTCCACAGAACACCCTGACACACACAGAAATGGATTTGTGGAACAGGACAAATCTGCCAAGACCCTGTCCTGGGACCTCTAGTGAGCATCATTTTCTTTTGTAAGAATGTCTGATTACCTTTACCCACAAAAATTTGATGGGGAGGTAAAGGCAGACGTTTGAATTTTCATAGTTTTCTTTCTCCCAAATGTTCTTACTTGGGCTTTTCTAACCAAATCCTCCTTTGTAGATCTGAGGGAGCCAGGTCACCCATTAGCTGAAATCCAAAGAGGGTTTTTGATGATGGAGACTGGGTTTTGTTCCTTGCAGAAGAAAAGTGATCTGCATCTCTTGTTCACATTTCAGTAATGTGGAGGACTGAAACAATATCCCCTCTTTCACCTGACTTTGCAAGCCACTGGTGCTGGTGGTAGTGGTTTCACAGGGCAACAACGAGGGACTTACTGGTGTTATTGGGAATGATGTGAAAAGGGGAATCTGCTGCAAACTGAGGTGCAGTTAGTGATGGTGTGGAACTGCTTCTGCTGCAGGCTGGGTGCAGAGGCACCTTCACAGCAGAGACTGCAGTCCCAGAGCCTTTTGCTGCTGTCTGAGCCCACAGAGTCTCCCCAAGAAGCTGTAGGCAGATGTAGCTGGGGGAATTGCATCCCTCAGGAGTCCCTTTGTGTGTGCTCTCACGTGTTGTGGCTCAGCCTCTGGGGTCTCTGAGCAGAGCTGCTGGGCTGTGCAGCCTGGCTGCCCTCTGGGTTGCAGGAGGACCTTTGCTTGGAGAGATCTCTTCCCCTCCCCTGGCCCAGTGCCATACCAGCAGGCTGGCAGGGTTTTTGGCACAGGCTGGCAGTGTGCTCATCCCTGCTCTTTGCTTTCATTTGGACTGACTTTTGCTAAAAGATCTGTGTTCAGCCCAGATCTGTCCTACAGACACTGAGTTAGCTGGAGTGCAGGAGGGAGCTTCCTTCCAGTTGCCAGCAAGCCTCTCTCAAGGAATAACATTTAATGGGCCACCATTATTGGTGACCACTTCCCCCATCAGTGATGGGGAGCCACCAGTGAGAGCATCAGCTCCACAGAGGAGCATGGCAGGAACCCCAGTCAGCCAAACCTGACAAACATTTAAACCAGATCCCTTTACAAATGGGAAGAAGTCATAAAATCTGCTGTGAAACCTTAGTCCTGGCTTCAGCTATCGGTGCCTTTAGTGGCAAAAGTGCCCTGTCTTCATTATAGGAGCCTTTTACTTCATTGTCTAATTCCCCAAGGGACTGGGAGAAGATTGACCCCACAGTAGCACTTCAGCTAGTAGCAGAGCAATAAAAAAGGGGAAAGGAATAAGAAAGAAATCCCATGTGCTAAACAGCAGCCATTCTGCTGCTGGCTTTCAGCACAGGCAGGTGCTTATGGGGCTTTCATATCCTTTTTATGGGAGCAGTGCAGTAATGCTCCTCTCGGGATGTGCAGAGCCCTCAGCCAAGGAGGACCTGCCTGTACCTGTAGAGAGGAAAATAATTCCTACTCCTCAGTGACAAGCCAAAATTCTTCACAAGTATGTGCTAGGAATTAAAGACCCAGCCCTATTAAGAGCAATAAATTTGTACCAAGGATGCAGTTGGCCCAATAGCGAGAGTAAGTTGACACTGGTGCTGCAGCCTCCTGCCAAAGGGGGAGAAGAAGTAACCCAAGTAATAGTAAAGTGATCTCAGAGGGGTTTTTCTGTAGCCTGGCTTTGGCTCTGCAGAGGAGGTGGCTGGAAGGGGTGGAGAGAGGCCTTGAGCCTGGGGCAGCTCCCTATCTGTGCCCCGGAGTGTCCCACACTGCCAGCCCCCCCCAGGGCAGTGCAGGGGCTGTGCTGGGTGTGCTGCCTCCCGGGGAGGGCTCACCCAAAGGTGCTGCTGCAGGGCACGGCAGGGAGGGGAAACAAGCTGCAGCTGCTCCTTGGCCGCAGGGTCAGCCAGAGCTGGGGCTGTAGGTGCTGCCTTCCTGGTGACCCCAGTCCTGCCGTCCAGGATGGTGTTTCTGGCATCTCCCTTTGGGGTACCACACAGTTGGTGGCTTTGTTCTCACTCCCGTTTTTCTGTTTGGGGCCAGGTGTAGTGTCAACTTCTCCCAGCCATCCTCGGTGGGTTCCTTTGCTCAGAGCTGAGAGCAGTGCAAACCTTTTCCATGCATGGAAAATCATTTCACGGCTCGTGAAAAAACAATTTTAATGAGATAAAAGTGCCCTGGGAAAATCCCATGGACAGGAGCCAGCAGTTCCTGAGGATAGAGATGCCTCTTCTACGTCTCAGTCTGCCCATGTGCTTGCTTTTAAAATTTTTTGTAAACAAGTTCCTGAATTGTTGGAACCACTTCTCATGCACAGCACATAACATTATGGATAGTGTCTGAGGTCATAATAGGATCGATCTCCTGTGCAGGTGGAGATAGAGGGTGAAGATCATTTCAAAAGGAGCTGCTCAAAGGCTTGAGCAGCTCAGACCTCATGTACAGAGCCAGGACAAATGATGCCTGGAGGAGAAGCCGTGCCTTTGTCAGCAGTGTCACAGCGGAGCACAGTTGATTTATTGCTTCCTGAGCCCCTGTCCCGTCCCAGGGCTGCCCAGCCCGGCTGTGGGGTGTGCTCTCGGGCAGGGCCACTGAAACCAGGCCCAGGTCCTGTCGCCTGCGTCAAGAGGAAGGAGATCAGGTTTTATTAGGAACAGCATGTGGACACTGAGCAAAAGCAGTGTTATGGGTGTGGCTCTGCCACTGCAGGCAGGCAGGGTGAGGCACAAGGGCACAGGCTCTGGCCGAGCTGGGCAGGACACAGTCAGGCTGGGCTTACACTGTGCTCAGCATCCTGAGGGAGTGGGCAAGGAGAGGCAGCCAAACATGGAACAGATCAAACATCTTACCTTCCTGTGCCTTCAGTGGAAACGAGACTCTTTTGCCTCTACCTGGAAATCCCCAGAGGCAATGCCCTTTTTTTTTAACTTTTCCCTTAAAAATATCTGCTCTTCTCCCACCACTGAAAAGACATTCATTTTTTAAAAAATCAAAGTTAAAAGAAAAGAATTTTTTCCTGGGTAGCTAATCAAATTGCCAACATTCTAAACCAGACACTTTATAAAGCCACATTTTTCCTCACAGTGTGGAATACACACTACATAATATGTACCTGTGCAACAGCACCATGTCTTGTTCATGTGTGGGTGACATTCAGTGCGAGTGCAAGTAGAAAGCTCATCTCCAGCAGAAGAGCTGACAGCTTGATAAGTATTGATCTCACTCTCACTAGCATTTGTCTTTGTATTTATTTCTTTTGTCGGAGCAGACGGGTTTTCCTGATGGAGTGTGGAATGTGTATTTATTGGTCCCAGTGCCCTAGGGATTTTATTTTGGCAAGGAACACAAAGACGACGCCAGTAGGCAAGAGGGGTCTGAAAACACTCCTGGTAGGTTTGAAGGGATGAGCAGCACAGTCAGCAAAGTGAAATGGTTTTATATGACACGGTTGTCTGCGATCACAGAGGACTAGACTCAGCATGCAGACGATCCTTCCATGCCAACTTGGGCATGTCATTGGGTTTGGCTGTAAATGCAGCCTGGAGAGCCCCTCTCTCCCCCCTGCCACCAACCTGCTTGGGCAAGTCACTTCCTTGCTCAGAGATGCTCCAAGAGGAAATAAGGTTGGCTTCAGTTGAACTTCCTTCTTACAAGCTCGTGCGAGCTGCAGTGGTGACAGCTCCGTGTCAGCCTGGGTCAGTGTTGGATGTCTGGGGACATCCACGCGAGGGGCTGGGCCACGGGGACCTCGGGCATGAAGTGGTACCTCGGGTTGAAGTGGTGATGGTGGAGACAAACTCTTCAAAGTCAAATCTTCCTCACCTACATGCCATCTGCTAAGTTGTGCATGGGGCAACTCCCAGTGAGGCTTTGCCAGGCTTAGGCTTTCTCTTAACAGCTATTTTTAGGGCTGGTACTATAAATCCCAGTCTCTCCCTCTTGCTGCTGCTTCTTATCTCCTTAAATCATGCGTAGTAGCAGTTGTTTGGCTCTACCTCTGACTTCTCCCTCCAAAGGGAAGGAAAACTATTTTGAAATGTAATCCTTTTCCTCTTTTTTTGGCTGGGAAAGACCTGACCTGCAAAATGTAGGCCACTGAGTAACACCCCCGTTGTTGTAGCTCTCAATGCAGCCCTGGGGGGGTCAGGGGAGGGATGGAGGGTTGTGCCCTCCCCGAGCTCTGTGGCTGTGGGCCCTGAGCACGCCGTGCCAGGGCAATGGCAGGAGGAGCTGCTCCCCAGCTCCTCACATGTGCTGGAGGCAAGCAAGCTTCTCAGCTGGGCCCTGCTGTCCCAACACCTTCCCCTGACGAGCTGGCTGCACCCCAGGGGTGGGCTCTGCTCCTGGCCTTGATTTCCTCCCCTCTGCCTTGGGCCCTCCCAGAGGCCCAGGAGCAGCGCAGGCCCTCAGCACTGGCACTGTCAGGCCAAGGCTGGGAAGGTCTGGTTTGGGAATGTTGAGGTTTGGAGGAGTTCTGGGGTTTTTGAGGATTCACAGCACGCGTCAGAGCTTGGCCTGCTGCGTCCAGCTCGCTGCGTCGCTGCGGATGTTGAGGCGGCTGCTCGGGTGTTGGGCCACCGTGGCTTGTTCTTTTGGTGTCAAATTATTTATGATTCATGTGTTGCCATAACATCACTTGCATGAAAAACCTGGGATAGTGACCCAGCTCATCTTCCACCAAAGCACTGGCAGAAGGCCCAGCTGCATCTCCCTTTCCCAACGCCCTGCACCGAGAGTGCAGCTTGGCCCCGGTCCTTTCCTCACACTCCGGGGTCCTGACCCGCGGCTGGTGGCTTGTTAAGGGTGGCTCACGTGGCTTAAAGTGCCTGATAGAGTGGGAGAAGGGAGCAGGGCCGGGTGGCTCTCCCAGCGTGTTTGGGGGGGTGTTTGTGCCTGCTGTGAGCACGTGCAGGTTGGTGTGTGTGTGCAGGTTTGTGTGTGGGTGCAGGTTGGTGTGTGTGTGCAGGTTGGTGTGTGTGTGCAGGTTGGTGTGTG